>NW_020885423.1:0-15079 GCF_003945725.1 Corapipo altera
CTCCTTCCCTCCAGTGCATTGACTGCCCCACGCAGCTTGATGTCATCGGCAAACTTGCCGAGGGCACACTCAATCCCACTGTCCATGTCACCAATAAAGATGTTGCACCATGCCGGTCCCAAACTGCTCCCTGCAGAATGCCACTCATCACTGCTCTCCACTTGGACATCAAGCTATTGATCACAAATCTTTGAGCACAACCATGCAGGGAATTACTTGCACTGATTTGTCCCACTGTCAAATTCCTGTCTCTCCAGTTTGGAGACAAGGATGTTGTGCAGGACAGTGTCAAATGCTTTGCACAAGTTCAGGTAAATGACATCAGTAGCTCTTCCCTCAGACACCAACACTGTAACCCCATCGTAGAAGGCCACCAAATTTGTCAGGTGCTATTTGCCCTTAGTGAATTCATGTTGACTGTCACTGGTCACTTCCTTATTTTCCACATATCTTCTCATGGTTTTCAGGGGAATTTGTTCCATGATCTTGACAGGCATCAAAACTGACCGGCCTGTATTTCCTCAGGTCTTCCTGTTTTCCCAAAGATGATAAGAGATTGGGGTATCTGGCATACAAGAAGGGGGTGAAATGGCTGGGATTGTTTAGCCTGTAGAAGAGAAAGCTTGAGGGGAACCTCATCAGCATGTACAAATATCTGATGGGGGAGCCAGACTCATTTCTCTGGTACCCAGTGACAGGACCAGATGCAATGTGCACAAACGGAAATAGGGAAAGCTCATTCTGAACAGCAGGAAACACTTTTATACTGTGAGGTTGGCTGAATGCTGAATAGATTGCCTGGGGAAGTTGGGGACTCTTCATCCTTGGAGATATTTAAAACCTTACCGAGTGTGCTCTGGGGACCTGTGCTTGCTGAGAGCATAGAGTTGGACTAGGCAATCTCCACAGGTGTCTTACAACCTCATCCACACTGAGGGACTGAGTATCAGTGAGGGCCGTGGAAAAAAATAGGGGCAACATGCCAGCCAAGAAAGCTTTATTGCCGGCATGGATTTTTCCTGTTTGCAGTGATTTCTTTAGGGCTAGTGGAATCCTATACTTCCTTTCCTGGTTTTTGCATCTTTGCAAATATGTACCTCCCTAGTTTTCATATCATTTCAGCTCCTTCCTTTGTACTGCAGCACACACAAACTTGCCTTCAGCACCACAGTACAATGCTATTGCCTCAGTCTCTATTTCTAAGGCAGTCTTGTGAGAGATCATGTGTTCATATCCATGAACAATGCTGGCCTCAGTGCCATTTCCCCCATTGCCCCTGCAATTACCTTTGGGATGTTTTCTGTGTCTTCTTTTACCTATGGTATGTCTGTCTAGTTCTCATCCATTTACTTTTTGTTTTGACTTCCCTAATGCAGAAGAAGCTATTTACCAGGTATCAATGAAACATAAAAAATCCAGATATCATCTCTGGCAGATTTCTGAGAACGCTTTACTAACACTGAGTTTATTTGCTTAGGGATTCTTTTTATCCAGGTTCTGTACAATTGCAGAACAAATGCTTAGCCTTTAGCAAATAAAAATAACAACTGAATGAATAATATAATAAAATATAAATTTATACATAAAATACAACAGCTGGGTGAATAATAAAAATCCCCCAGCCTGTTCTTGGGAATCCTGGGGGAGATGCTTCAGCTTATCCCTTAGAACTGGGTCCACTTTCTGCCTGTTGACTGTGATGCATAGCTGTGCAAGCCAGGGAGACCTGTCTGCCCCTCTGCAATGTCCTGTCCTGGTACAAACCAGGGGGGCTTGCTGAGGCCAGCAACTTCAGCCACACCCAGGCCAGTTCCACCCTTCACACACCGGCAACCGTGAGCGTGAAGTAGTATTCTCTGAGGAGAGCAGCAAGAAGGGACAGGCTGAGGGCAGAGGGACTGTGTTCCTAGAGGCTCACGTCTGAGCCTGGAGGCCTTTATTTTTATTCCCTAGACAAGTCATCTGCGCAACAACTTCAGAGCAGCTGTAGCTCGGTTTGAATCTTCCTGCGAACAGTGCTAGTTCCCTGTTCCCCCTGGTGTGAGCACAGCCCCACTCCCTGCCTGGGTGGCAGCCCTCAGGCTCTAAGAGATGACTGCAGCAGGTCCACTGTCACCAGCAGAACAAGCGCCCACTGAGCACAAGAAACCTCCCTTGGCCCACGACACAGATGTGGCAGGGTATTCCCATGGTGTTGCACAAACTTCATTCGGATTTTTTTTTTTGAGCTCTTTAGCGTAACAACACAGCTTGCTCTTCCTCTCGTCAATACTCAGAGAAATTATGCATGCTGTCAGTGCATGAAAGCAGAAACTAACTGCTGTGAAAATAAGAATTGAAGTGAGGCAGCAAAAAGTCAGCTGCACCAAATTTACACAAAAAAACATGTTGTTGTAAAATTGTGAGCGAAGGACTACATAACCAGGAGAGGCTGAGCAGCTGGAGTGGATGCAGCTGTTCAGTTTGGTGGAGGCATCCTCTGGCAGAAGGAAGATGCTCTCTGACCCACAGAGAGGCCCCTCTTCTCCCCATCCCACAGCCGTTTCCTTGTGGCTCAGGTCTTGGGGCCTCTCTTTTGAAGAAGTGGTTTCACTGTGGGCAGGGACATGCACCCTTAAGGCAACCACCTGCAGGCTCAGTTTCACTCCTGGGGCCAGGGACTGCAGGGCACTGCCAGCCATGACAGCGAGCTGGCCCCACGGCTGCCCTGCTGGAGTCCCATTTCAGCTAGCAGGTAAGGTCTTCTCATCACACTCCTCAGATTCTTTCATATCCACTTCCTACTCTCTCACTGCATCCCTTCACATCTTTCCTTTCTTTCTCATTTAATTTCTTTTTCTCCTGAGTCTTTTATTTTCTGTCTCACCTTTCTTCTCTCTTCTTGGATGCTCTTCTTCTTCCCATCACCCTAATCTCTCCCAGCCCAGCCTGGCTTTTGCTCTCACTGCATCTGACACACTTCATGCTCAAGGCAAAACGTACTTAAATATACTGGTTTTTTTTCTTTCTCCTGATGTAAATGTGTTTCCTGTTGTTATTGCTAGCTTGACCTGAGCACTTAAAATAATACACCTGCGATTTTCCACAAAAATAGTCTGAGAATAAGATACCTTAGTAGAGTGGAATATAATGATGCAACTGTATCATTATTTTGTTGTTGTTGTTTAATGATCTAAATAGAAGAAGATATGATATTAATATGTAGAAAGTACCTTTGTTTTGTTAGAGTTTTGGAGTTTAAAGCTTGATTTCCTCTACTGGAAATCATCTCAACAATTAACTATTAAGAAAAAAGGAAATAACATTTGCTTCCATCTCAAATGCCTGAAACCGTTCTTCTCTAAAATAAATGGCTTGCTCCTATCAAACATGATCTTTCTGATTCAAAATCCAGGACTGAAAAAAAAAAGAGTGCTTTTTTTTTTTCCTGATTATACAGTTCTGATGCATGCCTGAGAAAGTTATTCAACAACCTGTGGTCCATTTTCAGCTCCATATATGGGGATAGTAATATTTACTTCAAAGAGCAATTGTTAGACATTATTCATTCATAGTTGAAAGTCTACGTGAGCTATTTGAAGAGAAGGTGGAGTAAAAATGAAAATGAGTATTTTATGATCTCCTGCTTTGCATGATTGCTGATACTACTAAGCAAACCCTGTCAAAGAGGGATTTCTGTGTTTTCCTTTGACTGAGCTTTGCCAGTTTTGCAGGCTGCATAACAAAATAAATAAAAATTATTAGCATCCAGGATGTGATGGTGCCCAAAGGCCCTTATCAGCATGGCTAAGAGAGCAAAAGGTATGAGAGCCCCAAGATGTGATTATTCTCCAGGAGGACTGGTGTTCTTTCTCTTGAGATATTATTTAAGCAAGGCAAAGTATAAAGGAAGGCAGTGTTTCTTCTTGTAAGGCTAGCTGTTATAGGGGAAAAAAGTGCAAATGCTTTTGGACATACCAACCAGCTAGGATTTGAAGGATCAGAAGTATAGTTGACAGAAGAAATCCTGAGATTTGCTAATTCTGTGCATCTCTCTAGCAGATCACTCTTAAAAACAATGTTGATGTAAAAAATGTTAAGCATTTAATGAATTACATATACTTTCTTAAAAATGCCTGTGTTCCCTTTAAGAATCTATTGTCTACAGATAAGACTGAGTAATAAATTGTGCAGACAACAGATTATATCCATATGATGAACCAGAATCATCAGAAATCATAACACTTAACCAGCAAAGGAAACCTAAATTATAATAACACCTGGAGGACAATGTCTGCAGTATCTTTAGACTTAAGGCACAAGGTCAGTCTTTAAATTATAGGCTCAGAACTGCAAAAGTTTCAGGAAAGAAAAAGCATCTTGCCTGTGTTATTTGCTTGAAATATATGCTCCCCAGCAGCAAGGAATGTAATCCCAAGAACTTCAGAAGACAATATATACAATATATATGTAAATACAGCTATATATATTGAAAGCACTATTCCAGCTTCTCATCTTAACTTTTTCTGGTCATACCAAGCTAGAGTGTGTGGCTAAAGGGAATGTTATCTAGCGTACAATAAGCCTTGTGATAGTGGAAAAGGCAGGAGGGTGGATGGGCTCTGGGAACTGAGGTAGTAGTAGTTTCATGTTTTACAAATTGGAGAATTTTTTGATGAACAGAGACTTTCAGTGACCTTTCTCATCAGAGGAGGTTTTCAATTAACAATGACTCTTGCTCCCTTTGGTTTTTTTATTGCACCCCTTCTTATTGATGGATATTCATGAAACCCAGTTTCAGGGCACCTGAGAGAAATGAAGATGTGAGATGCTGCCTAAGATCTTCCTGTGGCTGGCAAATGAGATGAAATCTTATATAAGCAAGGACTGCAAACTCAGGCCCTAACAAGCTCTGGATTAGATTCTGGTGTGTCTGACTGCACAAAAACTGCAGGATAATACTGTTGAAAATTCCCTCACAGAACATACATCTGTGTATGTCCATTACATCCCTGTGGCAGGAATACAGGAAAACATGAGATGGGCCAGCACACTTCTGCTTTTCAAGGAGAATAGCAGAAATGCATAGGACCCAGACGGCCGCAGGATCTGTCCATCTCCCAACAATACACTGATTTATCTCCAACAAAACAGCTGACAAACATTCCAGAGCAAGTTCAGGCGCTGAGCTCTGCACTGGCAGGAAGGTGAAATCAACGAGCACTCCAGGGAGAATCAAGTTTGATCCCGTCTTTTTCCCAAAACATACAAACACTTGTGTGCAAGCTGGCTGTGAATGCTGGATAAGGCCAGTACATGGTCGGCTTACTCAGGGAAATTGTTGTGCCCAGCAGACTGTATATTCATGGTCATCCATCACCATATATTTCATGGATCAGAAGATAAGGTATCGCTTCTGAAAATTCCAGAAGGTGAAAGATAATGCAGGAAAAGGGTTGTTTTCCAATGGAAGTAAACGCAGCTTAAAAATATGGGTGTTTTTTTCTTTTGAGATTTGGAACAATTTGCTTTTACTCTTTTTTTCTCCAGAAAATTCCTCATGTCAGCCATATTTCAAGCTACTGAAAAGCAGGAAGATGCCCAGAGAGCAGCATGACTTCCCGGGCCACCCCCACTTCTGTGTCCAGTAGTGGGTGGGTGTGTGCTCCTGTGGCTGCTCAGCAGAGGCAGGTTTGTCAGCAGAGCAGAGCTGTGGGCATCCTGTCCTGCTGCAGCATCCTCATCAGGAGCCCCTTCTATAATGACTCCCAAAATAATGGAGCACCTCTTGTTCACATGTTTCTGAAAATGTATCTTTCAAAATACCTGAAACTTCATGAAACTCACCCACATCTCAGCTAAGAAGCTGTTTTAGGTCACTGTGTTTAGTTAGGTTTCCTGAAAATCTTCATGGAGATGTTTGCTGCAAAAGGTAGGGATGGAAAGATCCAGAAAGCAGCAGTGGGAATTAAATTGGAGAGTAAAACATTTAAAGAGTAAAAATGTGTAAGAGCAGGAGTGATGACCAATGAACACAGAAGGCAATTTCAATTTTATATAGTAACACTAGAAAAGGACAAGGTCTGTTTAATCACAGTGATCAAACACTTTTAAATGAAAATAGGGACCAAAAAAATTAGTTCAGAGCCAACAAAAAGCAGCATTTCTCACGTGGGCAGGAAGACCTTATTTCCCATGTGGTTTAACACTACTGCTGTTAATAGACATACATTTAATAAGATGCTATAGGACTCTAAACTGAAACGTAATGCAAAATGTTTCCTTAGGGGATCTGTAATCTTCAAGCACAGATAATACCCTAAAAATTGTTGATGTGTTTGAGATAGACTCTTCTTTTCTTCTCTATATTTAATAGGAAATAAGATGATAACAAAGCTAGACAGATAGCTGGATAAATGTCTGTTATCTATATAATGTGCCTATTTCCCATCCAAATGAAGCAATAGATCCCTAGTTTTTCTAAAGAGTTTCCTTTAAAACTGCTAAAAAAACTGAACAGGGCAAACAGACAAAAGTTAGCTTATTGCCTGGATATTTGGGTTTGTTACTGTAAGACAGCATTTACTCATTTATAGATGTGTAAGATTCAAGGGCTAGTTTGAAAATGTTTTATTTTTACAACATGCTCTTTAAGGAGTATGTTGAATTTTTCATTTGTACAATTGCTTTGGAATTGCAATTATTTTTAACCCTAACCTCCTAATGCAGCAAATAAGAACAACTAGTATTTATTTTTTTGTTAATTTTTACCATATTTTGTACCAAATAGCAAATAGTATTTTTTATCAAAGATCTTAGATTCATTTTCATCTTTTTATATTTTGTAGCAAAACTGTTCTCTCCCATTCTCCCTCTTTCTGTCCATCCTTCCTCCATACACAATTCAGGCCTTCTGTGTTCCCTCCTCACTCCCTTTTCCAGGAAAGTAAGGACAATATCCTCTAGTCAGTTGTAGAAACCTGTTTTCATTTAAAAGGGGAGTTTTACAATACTAGGATGACAAGTAGTATCATTTTTTTATCTGCCATCTTCTGTTTTCAGGCAGATCTTTTTCTCCTTGTTGATGAAGTGCCAGGAATCTTATACCTTTACCTTTAGATACTTAAAGTATCTCTTGCTTACAATAAGTTAATAATTCCATTAATGTTTGTAGAAGTGCTAGAGTGTGTCAGGTAACAAGACTGGAGTACTTTAACACAGAGCAGTTTTTAAAAAAAAAGAGTTAACACAAACTTGCTTAAGTCATTAGATGAGATGTATCTGTTTGTCTTGCTTCAGGCTTGTCTATCCAGCTTCTTAATGACACAAACATGCCATTCCCATGAGCAAACATCCTCTAGAAAACAGTCAAGGATAAGGACAGCCCAATGCCGCTTTCTGATTCGTGGGGGACCTCTGTGGTGACATCACACCAGCACTTCTTTGCCCACAGAATTGTCCCGTTGTTCACAACATCACAGAAGGGTTGATATTAAAAGGGAATTCTAGAGGTCTTCTGGTCCAACCCCCCTGCTTGAGCAGGACCACCTAAAGCCAGCTGCTCAGGACCCTGTGGAGGTAGCTTTTCAATATCTCTGAGGGTAGAGACCACCACTTTTCTGAGCAATGTGTGTCCATGTTTGTCATTCACATGGTGTAAAAATTTGTGCCCATTGCCTCTGGTCCTGTCACCAGGCACAACCAAGAATAGCCTTGCTCCATCCTCTTTGCACCTTCCCTTCTGGTATTTATACCTCTGAGCCTTCTCTTCTCTGGGCTGAACAGTCCCAGCTCTTTCAGCCTTTCCTCATAGGAGAGATGCTCCTGTCCCATAATCGTCTTTGTGGCCCTTCACTGCACTTCCTCCAGTATGGCCATGTCCCTCTTACACCGAGGAGCCCACAGTTTGACACAGGACTTCAGGTGTGTCCTTGACAGTGTTGAGTAAAGGGGAAGGACCTCTATCTGCTGACAAAACACCTCGTAATGTGGCTCAGGATATCATTACTCACCATACTTACTGAGGTGTAAAGGCAATGTGGGAGCCAAGAAGCAGCTCCCTGGAGAGGACAGAAGATGTGGACAAGAAGCAGAAGAAGAACCAGCCACCTCTTCCTCAGAAAGGGAGGTTGCCATGGTAGCTGAGGTTCATTATATTTTCAGCCACTTTTTAGCCGCTTCCCAAAAAGGGGTGTCCTCAGCCGTCCCATTTATTCTTTGTAAAGAATAGTGGCTGGAATGACCCAAAACATGGGTAAAGCAGCAAGGATTTCAGTGAGCACCCTGTGAGAACCAGCCTGAGCAAAGTCACTATAGGATCACAGTCCTGTGGAAGGGCTGTTGTTTATTCATTCAACCAGTCCATGCAAAGCAGAGAAAATGAATAATAACAAGCAAAGTAACAGTTCAGCTGTTTGAGCTGTACCTTTATCTTGGATCCACAGGGAAGGTAAATGGAAAGTTATCTTAGTGAAATGAAAGGCAAATAAGCGTTTGAATGGAGCCCTGCAGTCTTTCCTCACCCAAGTCAAGGTAAATAAAAACCAGCAGAGGTGGGCCATAGAGATAAAACAGAGTTAAATGTTTTGCCTTCTTCAGCCTTCAGCATTTGCTTTATGCTAAGGGGATTTTTTCTTCCTAGATAAAAAGCATGAGTTATTGGCATAGACTGAGAACTCAAAAAGGTGATTTCAAAGCAAATCTATAAATTAAAGAGCAACACAGTGTTAGGGCTAGTTTGTATTTAGCAAAGAAGCCTGCAACAGCTAAAGGGGTTATGCTGCTTATAAATGTACAAAATCCCTCCGAAGCAGCAACTCCTTCATGGGGAAACAGAAAGTCTTATGTACTCAGTAGGGCAGATATATGATTAGAAAGTCTGGAAAATGATAGAAATATATAAATAAGACAAACTAGGTTGTTATTCTTCCTGGCTTAAATGAATGCTGAAATCACAACATGAATCACAAAAGCATGATTTGGGTATTAGTCTGCAAAAAGTAAATGGCAAAATTAATCAATAACATTGGATATGTAATAGTATCATGTAAAAAATATGCCTGCACTTCATGTCATTCTTAGCTTATTTTTACTACATAAGGTACTGAATCTAACATACCTGTAAGTAACCAGTAAAAAACATGAGTATCTGCTGACTCACAGCTTTGGGGTAAGGTTTTGTCTGGTTCTCCAACAAAGCAGTGTAAAATACATCCTCAGTGTGACACCTTATTTGAAATCTTCAGCTACCTCAATTATTCTTTGTTAAAATCTCTATGTAATTTATAAGCTGCCTGCAAAAATCCATAGGTAGGGCTGTTGACTTTGCTTCTCTAAGAAGAAAGGTATTAGCACTGAAAAGCCTAATTTTACCCAAAAGATGAAGTTTGCTGAAATCTGTACTAAAAATTTCTTAGGACATAACAAGACACTTTGGAAATAGTGACCAAGTCCCTAGATATATATTAAATATATATTTTTTTAAAAAATGTGAAAGAGTAAATTTCTTGCATCTGTTTTCATCTGCGACCTGAAAGTGAACAGTTGATGAAAAGATGAGGAATATTAAAAATAACAGAAAATAAATTTGTGGGTGGAGTTTTCCCTGCTGCTTGTGTCAAAGTATGTTGGAGTAGGTGGGTCTTGTCTATGATCTTCCTGAGGCAGATTGAGCAAACTTCTCTCTTTCTCAGATGTTGAAGAAGATCTTTTAGATTAAGGCATAGATTAAATTTGGAAGGACTAGGGAAGTGAAATTCTTAGGAGAGGCATTGTAGTTTCACTACAGAAACAGACGTAGAGTGAATGTTATCAACCATCAAAAACCCTTTGCTGACACTTCCCCTGAATGCATTAAAAATAGTTTATTCACTGTGACAAGTTCTGGTTTAACACCACTTCTGAAGAAACATTTTTGAGACTACTATAATAAAGAGGGGCATAACCCACTTGAAAGTGTTTTTCTAAGATGAAATTTTTTGCTGTATATTTATGAGTTGTTCTTGTGAAAAAAATCTTTTTTTAATTTTTTTTTTCCCCAAATTCAGAGAAGCATAGAGTCACTTAGGTTGGAAAAGACCTCTAGAATCATCAAGTCCAGCTGTTAACCTAGCACTGCCAAGTGTGCCACTAAAGCATGTCCCCAGATGCCACATCTACGTCATTTAAACACCTCCAAGAACGGTGACTCAACCACTTCCTTGGGTAGCCTGTTCCAATACCTGACCACCCTTTCCTGAAGAAATTTTTCCTAATATTTAAACCTCCCCTGGTGCAACTTGAGGCTATTTCCTCTTATCCTCTGACCTGCTACCTGGGAGAAGAGGCCAACTCCCACTTCACTACAACCTCCTTTCAGGTAGTTGTAGAGAGTGATAAGGTCCCCCTGAGCCTCCTTTTCTCCAGGATAAACAAATCCAGCTCCCTCAGCCAATCCTCATAAGGCTTGTGCTCCAGATCCTTCATCAGCTTTTTAAAGTATTTTTAAGCTTTCTGTCTTTCGATAGAAAATCAGAAAAACGTTAGCTGGAGACACCGTGGAGGAAAAGAAGAAAATAAAATCAGTCATCAGCGATTTAACTAACGCATGAAAGAATCTACAGGAAGCAGGGCATCGCCTCCCTAAGCACGCAGGAGCCAGAACCGGGCGCTCCACGTGGCCGGCGCTGCCCCTGTATCCCGACGCCGGTCCTGCGGGAGCACCGGGATGCGCGGGCACGCGCGGGGCTGTGGCGCCCCCGAGGACTTCCCGGCCGTGCGAGGGTGGTCGTGGGTCCCGGTGCCCCCGCACGGAGACTGTCCTGGGGACAAAGAGTGCGGAGTGCCAGCGCCCGGACGGGTGGGGGAAAACGGAGAGGAAGGCGGCGGGCACATCCAGGTGGAAAAATAATCCGGGTGGAGGGCTGCAGGCCACGGCAAACAAGACTGGCAGATGACAGTAGCATTCCAGGATGCTGTGTAATATCGGGGTTCCCGCGACTAGTTTTTGACTCGGACTCTAAATGAGCACTTTCTGGAACTGCACGACCTTCCCCACTCCCCTCTTCTCACTGCTGTCCTGCCCAGCGATTCAAGTCTAGAGATTCTTGTTCCCTCCCACTAAACCCTACTGAAGAGCTACCACACTCTACAGGCTTTTCTTTCCATCTCAAATCTCAATCATGCTTGAACACAACTGCAAATCATTGAATCAGTTCACGTGATGTTTGTTGTAATTAACTGGCAAGACCAGATAAACGACTGGTCCTGACCTAGACATACTCTATCCAGTGTTACCACATCTGGTCACAATTAGCATGAGCTGCAACAGAGGCATCTTGTCACCCACCTTGCTTGTTAAACCTTGTTCTAACATGGTTATTATTCTGCAACATGGAGCAACATCTCTGGCCCCACCATCATGTGAGAATGAACTCATGGGGTGCATATTTTTCTAAACTGGGAGTTGTTTAAGCAGAAAGGGTGAAGGCACCAAGGAAGGAAGATGTGCGAAAAGGTGGGGAAGGACAAAAGTTAAGTTTGATGGGAGAGAAAGAATATAAGGGTAGAAGGTAGGAATTCACTGAAGATCAGTTCTTTCTATGTGTCCTGCCTCCCTCTGATTTTTAGCATATTTGTATTGTACAATTTTCACTTCAGGATCCACCTCTTTGGGGGTGATTTGAGAAAAAGGCAGCCACATGCAAAAGTGTGGGGTTTTCAAGGGTTAATGCATGTGTACAAAGCTCATCCCTGTCACCACTTTGAAGATTTGTGTCTTGGCAGCACATGACTGTGGGAGAGCAATAGTTTTCCCAGAAAAAAAGGATCCTTCTACCTCCCTTGATCAGGAAGAAAATTTTGGAAAGTTGATCTAGAGAGTCACATCCAGAGAAAATAGTCAGAAGCCAAATAAGATCCAAATCATAGTTTGCTTGGTTTGATATCTCTCTAGTAGATTCAGGCCTTTCTTCTCAGCACCATAACATGTAAGCCCACTTTTTGCCTTGTACAGGCATTTCCCCAAGTATGTGCCTACACATCTTGATGAAATCTTGGCTCAGTTTATGGCAACTAGACATTTGTCTGACTTCAGTGAGAACAAGATTTCTCCTACTGCTTTTATTTTTGTATAGCCTATAAAAAGATAAAGATGGAAAGCAGGCATAAACAAACATTGTTCAGAGACAACAATATATTTCCAATTCAGCTACACTACAGTTCGGCAATACACAATATAATTATGCATGCTATGTATTTGATATTCTTTACCCAGTGCTTTCAGTCCCTGCAGTTCTTAATTTGAGCTTTCAGGAGATGACTGATGTGCAGACCATAACAGCAGTCCCTGAACAGGCCAGCTAGAAGCTGAAATATCAGGATAGTGAATCAGTGTTACCATTTTCCCAATATTTCTTTAATTGATTTTGCTTCTTCTGACAGGCTCATTCACGTTCTCTTTTTCTATTTTGACAGTGTAATGTATTTCTGTAAGACCTACACAGGTTTAGGCCACTCCATCATTTGTTTCTCACTGTAAAGCAGCTGGAGTTATCTCAGGTTCAAAATATCTTTTCTTTTTCTGAAAACTCGCTGGATTTCAAGGAATAAAGGTAGACCACAGCAGTGGCAAGCTCTAGCAGTTTACAAGACAAAGAGTCTGGTTTTGTATCACACATGAGGTGTCAGAGTGTTCACTGTGTTTACTACTCCTTTTCCAGCATATACTCCCACATACCATCCTTTCCAGATGCAGTTCCAGTTCATCAGACAGCTTGTTTGCATGTCTGGCTCACAGTCTGGTTTCTACATCGGTCTGCTTCTGTCTAACTTTTAGCTACGAATCTTCTCCCTGTCGATGTTTAAATATGCCTCTTCTACTGCAGTCTCCTAACAAAGCGATGTGAGCAAAGTGGAGTAATGCCACACTGGGATACACTGTCTTGGCTTGTACAATCAGAAGCTAAAATTATTCACAAATCAGAAATCTAAAGCAAGAGAATTCTCAGCAGGCCAAATGAGTTGAATTTTTGAGGTAATATTTTCAGGTGTTTTCTGCAGGTGTGTTTTGGAAATCACTGGATGTAGGTGGATTTCCATTAGCTGAGTCCTTGTCTTTGAGCGAGTTAAATGGTTTCTTGTTTGAAAAGGGCAAAAGGTAAATCAGCCAACAAACCAACAGAAGTGGAGAAAGCTGAACAGAGAAAGACTTGGCAAAAGGCTAGGGAGGGAGCTGAGAACCTGTGTTGCATCAATGGGAGGAACTGATCATGTTTGTTGTAGATACCTAATGTGTTCTTGCCTCTTAGCTGTCCTCTGGCATTCACTGTCTCAAGAAATGCCAATGTTATCTCTATAGCCAATGGATGGAGATACATATCTCCACAAAGAAATCCCATTGACCTTTCTTTGGTATAACAAACAGGGTCTTACTCAGAGATCTGCAAAAGCAGACCATTGCCTGTGCATGCTGTGGAAAGGTGGCAACTAGAATGAAGTGTATGTTAGGTGCCTGAACGAGAAAGACTCAAACTACATTTGGCAAGAGGGCTGAGAAGAGGTTGTCAAAGTATTGCCAGCTTAGAGCTCAGACATTTCCAGAAGACACAAATGGCAAAGAGGAGATGGCAGCAACTATTACACTTTTCTCCCTACTTCCAGTTTTGCCGCTTTCATCACCTGCAGAAAGAGTCTCATCACTTTAATCTTTGAAGTGCTTCCTGATATATTTACTTTTTTTTTCTTCTTTCAGCTCTGCACCTTGCTTTACATCCAAGCATCTCAGAAGCTGAGAGGAAAAAAAGAGAGCAAGGCAAAAAGCTGAGACTTAGGGCAGAAATTTTTCAAGTTGCTAGGAGAGAGATGTTATTTTACGATTCACTGCTTATTTGTACTGTTGAGAGCTGCCTTTAGGGAGTTAATGGAAATCAGACACATTTCACACTGTCAGTTGTACAGTCTTATTCTGTTTGGTGTAGTGGTGGGAACATGGTTACTGTAACTCCTTTCAGGCTAAAAGGTGACTTTTCAAGCTGCAGTCCCTGAAGAAAGGATTATAGGAAGCATTCCAGAGGGATGATGCCTTTGAGGAATAAGAAGTTTTCCCACACTGCTCCTCATGCATAAGGATAAATAACTTTTGCTACTCCTACCAATGTTAGGTACTGGAAAGTGAGCTGCCCTGGCTGTATAGGCTCCTGGGGTGTGACAGAGCCAGAGAGGTTTGGAGCAGGGAGAAGGCAGAAGAAAGAAAGGTCTTTCTCTTCCTTGCCCTCTACTTTCCGCATATTCTTTCCTAAAAATCGTGGAATCATAGAATGGTTTGGTAAGAAAGGGACCTTGCAGATCATGTAGTTCCAAATCTCCTGGCATGAGCAGGGACACCTTCCACTAGACCAGATTTCTCAAAGCCACATCCAACCTGGTCTTCCAGGGACAGGGCACCCACAACTGCTCGGGGCAGCCAGTTACAGTGCTCACCCTCATAGTTCACCCTCATAGTGAAGAATTTCTTCCTAATATCTAATCAAAACCTACCCTTTTCCAGTTTAAAGCCATTACCTCTTGTCCTATCACTACATGCCCTTGTAAGAAGTTCCTCTCCAGCTTTCTTGCAGGCCCGCTTCAGGTATTGGAAGGTGCTATAAGGTCTTCCCAGAGCCTTCTCTTCTGCAGGCTGAACAGCCGCAACTCTTTTCAGCCTGTCTTCGTAGGAGAGGTGCTCCAGACCTCTGAGCATCTTTGTGGCCCTTCTCTGGACACACTCCAGTGACTCCATGTCCTTCTGGGACCCCAGAGCTAAACACAGTACTCCAGGTGGGGTCTTATGAGAGCAGAGTAGAGGGGGAGAACCACTGTCCTCGACTTTCTGACCACAACACTTTTGATGCAGCCCAGGATACCGGTGGCTCTCTGGGCTGCAGGTGCACACTGCTGGGTCATGTTGAGCTTCAGCCCAGGGCTGCTCTCAATCCATGCTCCACCCAGCCTGTAGTTGTGCTTGGGTCGCGGCACCTTGCACTTGGCCATATTGAACATCATGAGGTTCACACAGGCCCATCTCTTGAGCCTGTCCAGGTCCCTCTGGATGGCACTCCTTCCCTCCAGTGCATTGACTGCCCCA
>NW_020885424.1:0-2498 GCF_003945725.1 Corapipo altera
GTTGGGATCTCCTGGAGGAGCCTCAGGACATCTGGGACGAGCCTTGGGATGTGCTGGATGTGCCTTGGGCCACACTGGATCACGCTGGATGTGCCTCAGGTCCCTCTGGATGAGCCTTGGGTGACTCTGGATCACGCTGGATGTTGCCTCAGGTCCCTCTGGATGAGCCTTGGACCACCCTGGCCAAGCCTTGGGCCACTCTGGGTCACGCTGGATGTGCCACAGGTCCCTCTGGACGAGCCTTGGGCGACTCTGGACCAAGCTGGACGTGCCTCAGGTCCTACTGGCCAAACCCTGGGCCACCCTGGATGAGCCTTGGGCCACATTGGATCACGCTGGCTGTGCCACAGGTCCCTCTGGAAGTGCCTTGGACCACTCTGGAGAAGCCTTGGGCGACTCTGGATCATGCTGGATGTGCCTCAGGTCCCTCTGGAGAAGCCTTGGGTGACACTGGATCATGCTGGACGTGCCACAGGTCCCTCTGGAAGTGCCTTGGACCACCCTGGCCAAGGCTTGGGCTACTCTGGATCACGCTGGACGTGCCTCAGGTCCCTCTGGACGAGCCTTGGGCCACTCTGGATCACACTGGACGTGCCCCAGGTCCCTCTGGACGAGCCTTGGGCCACCCCGCTCCCACCAGACGAGCCTCAGGTCCTACTGGCCAAACCCAGGACCACCCCGGCCAAATCCTGGGCCCCCCTTTGGCCAAACCTTGGCCCCCCCTTGGCCCGTGCCGGCCGTACCCCCACCCCCTAGAGCCGCCCCCCACCCCTTTCCTTTCCCCCCCCGGCCGAGCCCCTCCGGTCACACCCCATGGGGGGGGAATCCGAGCCAAAAAGTCTGGGGGGGGCATCCGGGGGGGGTGAGCTCCAGTTTTTTTCGGGATCGGGGGGGGTGTGCTCAGAGCGTCGGCGGCTCCGGCGGCTGGACGGGCGACTGCGGCGACGGAGGGGGGGTCCGGGGGGGCGAGGGCGGCGCCGGGGAGGGGAAGGGGCCGGAGCAGGAGGAGGAGGAGGGCGAGGCCGGGGCGCCGGGGGCGGAGGAGGAGGAGGAGGCGGCGCCGGGGGGCTCGAGGAGGGGCCGGTTGTAGAAAAAGAAGGGGCACTGCTGGATGAAGAGTTCGATGATTGTCTGGTAGGTCCTGGTGGCCGTCAGCGCGTCCATCGTGCTGAAGTCCGGCCGCATCAGCGTCGGCCAGAAGCAGATGGACAGGTTCTCGCTGGTCATCAGGTTCACACGGTGGTTGTGGCTCACCCTGGGGGGGGACAGAGGGACAGTGAGGACAGGGGGACAGGGGGACAATGGGACAGAGGGACAGTAGGACAGGGGGACAATGGGACAGGTTCTCGCTGGTCATCAGGTTCACACGGTGGTTGTGGCTCACCCTGGGGGGGACAGAGGGACAGTGAGGACAGAGGGACAGTGAGGACAGGGGGACAATGGGACAGGAGGACAATGGGACAGAGGGACAGTGGGACAGGGGGACAATGGGACAGGGACAGAGGGACAGTAGGACAGGGGGACAATGGGACAGGTTCTCGCTGGTCATCAGGGTCACACGGTGGTTGTGGCTCACCCTGGGGGGCAGAGGGACAACAGGACAGGGACAGGGGGACAATGGGACAGGGGGACAATGGGGTAGGTTCCAAAGCCCTTTCCAGTTTTTGGGGCTCCCCAAGGTTTTGGGGTCCCCCCAGAGCCCCTGCCCAGTTTTTGGGGTTCCCCAAGGTTTTGGGATCCCCCCAGACCTCTGCCCAGTTCTTGGGGTGGCCCCACAGCCCAGCCCAGTTTTTGGGGCTCCCCAAGGTTTTGGGGTTCTCCCAGAGTCCTGCCAAGGTTTTGGGGTCTCCCCAGAGCCCGTGCCCAGTTTTTGGGGCTCCCCAAGGTTTTGGGGTCCTCCCAGAGCCCCTGCCCAGTTTTTGGGGTTCCCCAAGGTTTTGGGGTCCTCCCAGAGCCCCTGCCCAGTTTTTGGGGTTCCCCCAGAGCCCCTGCCCAGTTTTTGGGGTGCCCCAAGGTTTTGGGGTGCCCCCAGAGCCCTGCCCAGTTTTTGGGGTGCCCCCAGACCCACTTGTTGAGGTGCCCGATGACGTATTTGAAGACCTCGTAGTTCTCCCGGGGGAACTTCCTGAGCACCTCCCTCAGCGCGTGGAGCTTCTGCTCCCGGTCGTTGATCTCTGTTGGGAGGGGAAAAAACGGGAATTTGGGGCTCCTGGAATTGCCTCTCCCATGGAATTCCCGCTCCGAGGGGAAGGGGGGGGGGTTTGGGGCCAAGGAACCCCCCAAAAAATCACCCCACGGCCCTCGGGGCACAACCGGGATTAGGGGAGGGGGAATTTGGGATTGGGGGTGGGAATTAAGGGGGTGGGATCAGAGGTGGGAGGGGTTAGTTATGCAAATGATGAGGTTGGGGTTAATTAAAGGATCAGGACTCCTAGATCATTAATTCCCCCAAAAAATAACCTCATGGCACAACCAGGACTGGGGGAGAATTTGGGATT
>NW_020885424.1:2508-3017 GCF_003945725.1 Corapipo altera
AAAAATAACCTCATGGCACAACCAGGACTGGGGGAGAATTTGGGATTGGAAGGTGGGAATTCAGGGGGGTGGGATCAGCGGTGGGAGGGGTTAAATATGCAAATGAGGCATGTGGGGTTAATTAACAGGCTTAATTAATAGGTCAGGGCCCCCAGATCATTAATTCCCCACAAAAATAACCCCAGGACACAACCAGGACTGAGGGGGAATCTGGGATTGGGGGTGGGAATTCCGGGGGTGGGATCAGCGGTGGGAGGGGTTAAATATGCAAATGAGGTGGGTGGGGTTAATTAAGGGGGTTAATTAACTCACTGTGGGCCTCCACCAGCTCCACCTGCATGGCGTAGGGCACCAGCGGCTCCGGCAGCTCCGAGAAGAAGCTTTTCATGGCTCCGGCCACGGTGTTGACGGTGAAATCCTTCTCGGCCAAGTCCAGCCCGTGGTCTGGGGGGGCACAATTTGGGGGGTCAGAGCCCGAAAACCCACCCAGGGAAAAGTTTGGGGGGCTC
>NW_020885424.1:3027-4679 GCF_003945725.1 Corapipo altera
GGGGGGCACAGACCCCAAAACCCACCCAGGGAGCAGCTTGGGGGGCACAGATCCCAAAATTCCCAAGGCCCATTTTGGGGTGCCCAGGCCTGTTTCTGGGGTGCCCAGACCCATTTTCGGGGTTCCCAGACCCATTTTTGGGGTGCCCAGACCCATTTTTAGGATTCCCAGACCCATTTTCAGGGTTCCCAGACCCATTTCTGGGATGCCCAGTCCCGGTTTTGGGGCTCCCAGACCCATTTTTGGGATTCCCAGGCCCATTTTCGGAGTTCCCAGGCCCATTTTTGGGGTTCCCAGACCCGTTTTTGGGGTTCCCAGACCCATTTCCGGGGTTCCCAGACCCGTTTTTGGGGTTCCCAGACCCATTTTTGGGGTTCCCAGACCCGTTTTTGGGGTTCCCAGACCCGTTTTCGGGGTTCCCAGACCCATTTTCGGGGTTCCCAGACCCGTTTTTGGGGTTCCCAGGCCCGTTTTCGGGGTTCCCAGACCCGTTTTCGGGGTTCCCAGACCCGTTTCTGGGGTTCCCAGGCCCATTTTCGGGGTTCCCAGACCCGTTTTTGGGGTTCCCAGACCCATTTTTGGGGTTCCCAGCTGTGTTACCCTGGTCAAACTGCCGCTGCAGACTCTCCATCTCCGACTTGTTCCCGCTGACCCGGTAAATCCCCTCTGTGCTCAGCCCTGCGGGAACAGCACAAACCTCATTCCCAGCTCCCCCAAAATCCCGGATTTAGCCCTGCCCTGCCCATCCCAAAGCTCAGGGTTAACTTTTTTTGGGGGGGATTTTGGGGGGCAGAAAACCCAGAGGAAGGAGAAGGAGCTGCTCCTTTCCCTCCTTTCCTTGTGCTGCCTCTCCAAGGGGAAATTCCAGAGGGGGGGGAAAAAAAACCCCGGAGCTCGTTCCGGGGTTAATTTGGGTTGTGCTGGGCACTAAAAATCCCTGGGAGGGGAAGGGGGACCCCAAAAAAGGTCCCACCCAGAAGGGTCTGGGATGGGACCCAAAAGCCCGAGGTTGGTGTTTCTCCAGCAGGTTCCTTCTCCCAGGGGACAACCAAGGTTCCTTCTCCCAGGGAAAAATGAAGGATCCAGGGAATGATGAAGGATCCAGGGAAGAGTTTGATGCTTCCCAAAAAACCTGAGGAGCCCAAAAAAGGTCCCATAACAGGATCAGCCCTGAAGGGTCTGGGATGGGACCCAAAAGCTCAGGGTTGGTGTTTCTCCAGCAGGTTCCCTCTCCCAGGGGACACCAAATCCTCCTCCTCCCAGAGGACACCGGGCTGATCCCGGCTCTTCCCAAGGATCCAGGGAAGAGTTTGATGCTTCCCAAAAAACCTGTGGAGCCCCAAAAAAAGGTCCCATAACAGGATCAGCCCTGAAGGGTCTGCGAGGGGACCCAAAAGCTCAGGGTTGGTGTTTCTCCAGCAGGTTCCCTCTCCTGGGGAATAACAAATCCTCCTCCTCCCCAGGGACACCAAGGGATGCTGGGATGATCCCGGCTCTTCCCAAAAATCCTGAGGAGCCCAAAAAAGGTCCCATAACAGGATCAGCCCTGAAGGGTCTGGGATGGGACCCAAAAGCTCAGGGTTGGTGTTTCTCCAGCAGGTTCCCTCTCCCAGGGGACAACCAAGGTTCCTTCTCCCAGGGAAAAATGAAGG
>NW_020885424.1:4689-14178 GCF_003945725.1 Corapipo altera
AGTTTGATGCTTCCCAAAAAACCTGAGGAGCCCAAAAAAGGTCCCATCAACAGGGTCAGCCCTGAAAGGTCTGGGGGTCACCCGAAAGCCCAAGGTTGGTGTTTCTCCAGCAGGTTCCCTCTCCTGGGGAATAACAAATCCTCCTCCTCCCCTGGGGACACCGAGGGAGGCCGGGACGATCCCGGTTCTTCCCAAAAATCCCCTGGAACGGGGTTTCCTCACCCGTGGCCTCGATGTACTCGATGCAGCGCTCGATGAAGACGGGGATGGGCCGCTCGGGGGACACGACGCTGGCCAGGGGCACCCCGAAGTAGCTGCTCTCCCACGTGCTCTTGGTGACCGAGGGCCTCGCCTTGGGCTTTGGTTTCTGCGGGAATTTGGGAATGGTTTTTACTGGTTTGTCCTGGGTTTGGGGCTCTTCTCGATTTCGGGGGGGGGGTTGGGTTTTTTTAATGATTTCTGTGCCTGGGGGAGGCCACCAGTGAGCAACTGGTGCCACCACCCCCACCAGTGACCCCCGGGGGACACCACCAGTGACCAACTGGTGCCACTATCCCCACCAGTGACCCCCGGGGGACACCACCAGTGACCAACTGGTGCCACCACCCCCACCAGTGACCCCCGGGGGACACCACCAGTGACCCCTTGGGGAGGCCACCAGTGTCCAACTGGTGCCACCTTCCCCACCAGTGACCCCTTGGGGAGGCCACCAGTGACCAACTGGTGCCACCTTCCCCACCAGTGACCCCTTGGAGGAACCACCAGTGACCCCTTGGGGAGGCCACCAGTGACCAACTGGTGCCACTATCCCCACCAGTGACCCCTGGGGGACACCACCAGTGACCAACTGGTGCCACCTTCTCCACCAGTGACCAACTGGTGCCACCTTCTCCACCAGTGACCCCTGGGGGACACCACCAGTGACCAACTGGTGCCACCACCCCCACCAGTGACCAACTGGTGCCACCACCAGTGACCAACTGGTGCCACCTTCCCCACCAGTAACCCCTGAGGGACACCACCAGTGACCAACTGGTGCCACCTTCCCCACCACTGACCCCTTGGATGGACCATTCCCTCCAGAGCTGGGCTCCACGACCCTCTTGGATCCCTCCCAACCCAGAACATTCCCTGATCCAACCAGGAGTGACCCCAAAACAACTCCTCTACCACCCCCAAACCTTCCACCTCAGGACAGACCTTGGTCCCCCTCCTGAGGCTGCGCAGGATGTTCAACCTCCTGGATGGACCATTCCCTGATCAGGGGAACATTCCCTGATCCAAACCCAACTTCTCCAGGACCCCCAAACCCCACCCCCCCCCCCCCCAACCCCCCCCTTTGCCGGGACAGACCTTGGTGGTCCTCCTGAGGCTGCGCAGGATGTTCCTCCTGCGTGGGTCCTCCCCGTCGGCCGCCTCGTAGGGGATGACGGCGTTGTCGCCCTTGTAGCAGCCCTGGGAGCTCTGCTCCTCCTCCTTCTTGCGGATGATGGGCCCCAGCTCGTCGTCGCTGCCCAGGCTGAGGCTGGGCCGGTAGCCGGCGAAGCGGCCGAGCCGCGGGCACCGCGCCCGGTACAGGGCGGGCTTGGCGGCCGCCGGGGCCTTGCGGCCGCGCTCCAGGGAGCTCGTGTCCATCTCGCTGTCCGAGCCGTTGCCGCTGCCGTTGGACTGCGCCTTGTTGATGTTGCGGATGGTGATGATCTTGCCCTGGGTGCTGTCGTGGGGCACCGAGTAGATGTTCTCCTCCTCGCTGCGCGGCTTCACCACGGCGTCCATGGGCTCGGCGTAGTCCGAGGGGTCGAAGCAGTCGGCGGGCAGCCAGCCCGAGGAGGACACCGACCTCCTCTGCCCGTCCCGGTGGCCCTGCTCCAGGTAGGAGAGGTCGCCCTTGATGTCGAAGTGCACGGGGGGCTTGGGCTTCACCGGGGGAGGTACTTTGTTGTTCAGCTTGCTCTCGAAAGTGCTCACGACGGAGATGAAGGACAGCCCGTCGTTGCCCTCCAGCTCCATGGAGAGCTTCGAGTGGTCCTTGGGCAGGGCGGGCACGGCGGGCTCCTCCCGGAAGGGGCTGTAGCCGGGGGGCTCCGCGTCCTCCTCCGAGTCCTGCAGGTTGGAGTTGCAGAGGGGGGAGCCGGCGCGGGGCGAGTTGAACACCTCCTCGGTGGTGCTGCACGCCTCGGCCGCGTTGTCGTACATGTGGGCGGCCTCCACGATGTTCTTCTTCTCCACCACGTCCTTGAAGAAGGGCTGGAAGAGCTCCAGCTTGTGCTGGGCGGGCGGGCCGCAGGACACGGCGGCGAAGCGCCCGTCGATCTCCTGGGCGATCTCCTCGCCCTCCGCCAGCTGCTCGCGGCTCACGTCGTTGTCCAGGATGTCGGCGGAGCCGTCGGTGAGCGCCACGAGCTGCACGGGCACGATGTCCTGCACCTCGCAGAGGAAGGCCCGCAGCATGGCCAGCGACGCCCGGCGCCGCGCCGAGTAGAAGACGATGTAGCCGTGCACCAGGCGGCTCTTGCGCACGCCGAAGGACGCGTGGTAGGACAGCAGCGACAGCTCCGTGCGCCGCTTGTGGGGCCCCACGGGCAGCTCCAGCAGCACCGAGGAGCTGCTGCTCGGCGCCGGCCGGCAGGCCTGGGCCTGCAGCAGGGGCGGCAGCACGTCGTCGGCGCCGAAGGGGTCCCCGCACATGAGGCACATGACGATGCGCAGGTCCACGTCCGCCAGCTCCTTGAGGCCCGGGGTGGAGCCGACGAGGTTGAGGTTGCGCTTGGAGTCCAGCAGGCCCTTGAGGACCTGGCTGATCTGCTTCTCGTTGATGTTGCGGCCGTAGCCGATGCCGGCCGAGGCCGGGTCCAGGAAGACGCACTGGAGCTTGCTGGCGATCTGCTGGCCCTGCTGGACGAGGCTGTGCAGGGTCTCCCCGCTGGCGTCGCCCCTCTTGTTGACCAGGACGAGCGTCAGGGGCAGGTGCACCAGGTGGTTCTCCCGGCGGCCCAGGGTGGACTCGCGGCTCTTCTCGATGCTCTCCACCACGTAGGACAGCGACTCCTTGGAGTTGTAGAGGCACAGGCAGCCGTGGGGCTGGAAGGTGGGCGTCTGGAAGGTGTTGACGGGCAGCCGCACGTTGCCCTCGATGGGCCGCAGCGACAGCTCGTACATCTTGCCCTCGATGACGTACTTGTCGTCGTTGGTGCACAGCGCCCGGATCTCGTTGGCCAGCTCCCGCGCCAGCCCGTCCTTGCCCAGGATCACCAGGTTGATCCTGTCGATGTTGGAGTCCAGCAGCAGGTTCTTCTGGTTGCGCTCCGAGGGCCGGATGAAGCGGGAGCCGAGCAGCTGCTCCACCTTGGAGTCCACGCAGCCCGGGCAGCTGGGGCACGTCTCCTTGGTGGGGTGGTACACGAAGTGGATGTGCTTCAGGATGAGGGCGTCGCGCTCGGCCTGCAGCTTCTGCAGGGCCTTGAAGCGCTGCTCCTCGCCCAGCACGTCCTGGATGACGCCCATCTTCTCCTTGCTGGGCTTGGCGTCGAGCTCCAGCTCGTAGAACAGCTCCGAGTACTCCAGGAGCAGCTCCTGGAACTCCTCCTTGGCCTTGTCTATGATCTGCTTCTGGTGCTTGCCGTAGATGTCCATGTACACGGACTCCTCCAGCCACATGTAGAAGTCCTCGTTCATGATGAAGCTCCGGGCCTCCTCCCAGGGCTTCCCGGGCGTGATGAAGGGCGACGTCTCCAGGTTCTCCCGGAAGGCCCTCCTCATCTCCGCCCGCTTCCGCTCGTTCCTCAGCTTCTCCAGGTGGGCCTCGTAGAGCTGCTCGGCGGGCGGCGTCTCCATCAGGTCGAAGGGGATGCGCTCGTTCTCCACGTTGTCCACGTGGCTCGTGGCGTCCCAGGGCGTCTCCTCCAGCACCACGAACCACTTGTGGAAGTCGGGCTTGGCCTCCAGTAGCTTCTCCACCTTGCCCCGGCCCAGGTGGTCGATCTCGTCCAGGTCGGGGATGAGGGCGTCGAAGGCCTGGGGCAGCAGGGCCAGGTAGGTCTTGCGCCGGCGCTCGATGTGCTCCTGCTTGAGGCGGTGCACGTGCTGCAGGAAGAGCTTCTTGGCCTTCTGCGTGCCCTCCAGGTACACGTAGTCCTGGTACTCGGGCGACGGCTGCATCTTGCGGCTCACGTTGGCCCAGGCCTCGTTGTGGCTCTTGACGATGCGGCTCACGAGCCACTCGTACTTGTCCTTGGCCGCCGCGATCTGCTGGCTCTGCTGCTTCAGCGCCTCGAAGTAGGGGATGATCTTGGCCTTGCCCCGGCTCTTGTCCACCAGCTGCACCAGGGTGCTGAAGGCCAGGTCGACGTTGACGTTGGAGCGGGCCGAGGTCTCCACCACCTGCAGGTTCTTCTTGCCCAGGGCGAAGGCGTGGGCGTCGCGGATGTAGCGCTCCACGCCCTCGTCGCACTTGGTCAGCACCACCACGATGGGCTTCTTGGTCTTGGCCAGCTGGTTGTAGAGGTTCGACACGAACTTGAGCTGGTCGTCGAAGTTCCTGTTCATGCCCCGGCTGACGTCGACGCAGAGCAGGAACCCGTCCACCAGCAGCTTCCCGTCGGGCATCTGCTTCTGCTCGAAGTCCTGCTCCAGCCCCAGCTGGTCGGTGCAGAAGTACATGAGCTTCTCCGCCGACGCCAGCTTGGTGGCCGCCGCCCTCTTGATGTAGGGCTGCAGGGCCGTGCTGCGGTGGGGCTGGAAGGTCTGGTCGTCGATGAACTCCGTCTGCTCCACCACGTGCATCTTGCAGTCCACGCACTCCTCCAGCGCCCGCACCACCTCCCCCCAGTAGAGGAAGTGGTCATTGTTGACCACCCTGCCCCCGAAGTCACTGGTGCTCAGGACCGACGTGTGGTCCAGGTGGAACTCGTCGGCGCTGGGCCGCACGAAGCGGTTGCAGAGGCAGGACTTGCCGACGCCGCACTGCCCCTTCTCCTTCTCGGTGCCGGACAGCCCCACCACGCTCACGTTGTAGGTGGGAATGCGGGCGTCCTGCTTCCTGGCCATCATCATTGTCCGCTCATCATCCTGTCCCGCTCACACGCTGCTGCTGCTGCTGCTGCTGCCGCCGCTGCTGCCCGGAGAAGGGTCGCGGCGCCCGGCGCGGCTCCGGCTCCGAGGGGGGCTCAGGGCGCCGGGGCGGGGCCGCTCCTGGTTCCCATCCCGCTGCCTCAGGCCGTGCTGGTCCCCGTCGGCGTCGTCGGGCGGCCGGCGAGTCCCCCTGGGAGAGAGGGAGAGAGAGAAAAGGAGAGATGAGAGGTGGAACTGGTGGTGGTTTGGGGGCTGGCACCCGAATCGTGCCCGGGGGGTTTGGTGAGTCCTGCGCTGGGACGCCGGGGAGGTACTGGAGGTGGTGGAGAGGTGGCAGACCCGGCCAAGGGCTCGGTGTGGTGGGCACGGGGTCACTGCACCCCCAACCACTCACTCGTGGCTTCCATCACCCAACTGGGGAGGTGGGCACACCTTCACTGCCCAACTGGGGAGGTGGGCACACCTTCATCACCCAACTGGGGAGGTGGGCACACCTTCATCACCCAACTGGGACGTGGGCACACCTTCACCACCCAACTGGGGGCTCGTCGTGGTGGGCACGGCTTCACTGCACCCCCAACCACTCACTCGAGGCTTCTTGGGTGAACTCTGAGGGTCCTTCCACCCCAAACCCTCCATGATTGACTGGAGGGGGCTCTGAGGCTCCTTCCACCCCAAACCCCCCAAGATTTGGGGCCTCTGAGGGTCCTTCCACCCCAAACCCTCCAAGATTTGGGGCCTCTGAGGCTCCTTCCACCCCAAACCCTCCATGATTGACTGGAAGGGCTCTGAGGGTCCTTCCATCTCAAACCCTCCAAGATTTGGGGCCTCTGAGGGTCCTTCCACCCCAAATCCTCCATGATTGACTGGAGGGGCTCTGAGGGTCCTTCCACCCCAAACCCTCTAAAATTTGGGACCTCTGAGGGTCCTTCCATCCAAAACCCTCCACGATTGACTAGAGGGGCCTCTGAGGCTCCTTCCACCCCAAACCCTCCGAGATTCCACGAAACACCGAGGGAAATCAGTTGGATTTTGCTGCAAACTGAAAACTGCCCCCCCGGCCCCGCCAAGGGTTGGAAGCGGCTCCGGGGCCATCGGAACGAGCCCGAGGAACGCGGCCCTTCCGTGACAACCCCCCCCTCCCAAGGCCTGGCCAGGGCAGTTCTACCAGTTCCCACGGCTCCGAGTCGCTGCCCGGCTCCCAAAACCCGCCCTCACCTCCGGATGATCCCGAAAAATCCCGGATTTCACCCCTTCCCACGGGTGGGTCGCTCGCTCCGGTCACCGGGAGCCACCGGGGGCTGCTCGACCCACCCAGTCCGAGGAGAAGAGGTGGAGTTTGGGGTGGAAAACGAGGATTTTTGGGTGTTCCCAGGGATGCCCTGGGAACTCCCGGCTCCTCCGTGTTCCCTGGGAATGTCCCGGGAATGAGCCCCGGGAATGTCCCTTATCGGCGGCGCGTGTCCCTCCTCGGGGTGGGGACCGGGGCAGCTCCCGGAGCACATGGGTGCTCCGCTGCCAGGCCTTTAATTAGCCCCACTAATTACTCATCCCTCGGATTCCCGGGAGCGGTTCCTCCCCGGGAGGCTGCACGGGGCCAGGATCCCGCCGGGAATGCCGCCCTTATTCCGGATCCCAGTTATTCCTCGATCCCCCAGGGTTCCCCACCTTCCAGGGGGGGGGACAATCCTGCGCCCCCCCCCCCCCGATCCTGGAGGGATCCAGAGTGTCCTGAGGAGCCCCTGATGCTCCCACATCCCCCGCTCCAACCGGGAATGTCACCGGGATTCGGGAATTCCCTCCTGGGGGGTGGATTTTCTTGCTGCCCCCAGGGAGCAAAAAACCCAGAAAAAGGTTGGCGGGATCTTCCCAAAATTAAGCTTTGAACCACCTGGATCCCAAATTTCCCACGGCAGGTGGGTCATCCCGGACAACGTGGAGCCTCCCAGGCTTTCCCTGCTCCCCAATCCAAAGGGGTTTTCCCAATTTTGTGCAGGAAATAACCCCCCACTGATTTGTGGAGCCACCGATTCCCGAGCCCAAACCCTCCCAAACGAGCAAAGGGGGAGGCTGGGTTGGCACAGGGGATCCCATTCCCAGGGAATTTAGGATCTGGGAATTTAGGATCTGGGAATGACCCACAGGACGCGTGGCCTGGTGGCAGCAGCGCCCGAGGACGTCGGGAAAATTTGGATGGAATTCAGGTTTTTCCCAGGTAAGAGAAGCCGCCCTGTTCTCTCCCGCCAAAGCGATTCCACGGCGGGATTCCGGGAGCAAGAGCAAAATTCCAGAGGCGGCCCCTCCGTCACCTCCACCTCGCTCACCCCACACCCCCAAAAACCCCAGCCCGGCACCCCCAAAACCGACGGAAATCCGGGGGCAAACAACAGCTACAAACCCCCCCTCGGCGAATCCCGGGAAGGAATTCCCGGCTCCTTCCCGTGGAGCACCTCCAGAGCTTTAAACCCAACCTTTAACCCCCTAAAAAAACCCCCCCAAAACACCTCTGGAAGTTTGGGATCCCCCCCCCTCCTCCGGGCCCCATTCCCACCAAGTGCTGGAAAAGCCGGGATCGGCCGGGAATGAGGGGGGGGGACGAGGGACCCACCGCCGGATCCGGGAGCTCGGGAATGTTCTTTCCCGGAGCTGGAACCCCCCCAGAGCTCACCCCGAGGATCCCTCCCCGTGTCCTCCCGTTCCCGCGGCGCTTTCGCTTTTCCGACAAAAAAAAAAAAAAATCAAAATCCCTGAGTCAGGAGTTACTCATTGACCCCAAAGTCCAGCCCGGGATCGGGAGCACCAGGAAGGAGGGACCCGCTCCAATAATTCCCGGCGGGGGGGGGGGGGGGTTGGAATTCAGCTCTCGTTTCCTCCTCGGGATTTGGCGGCAGAGCCAAAAAAAAGGGCAACGAAAAACAATAAAAAAAAAATCACCCTAAAAAAAGGTGTTTTTCCGGCGCCAGGTGGGACCCGGACGCGGCTCCGATCCCGTGATCCCGGGCTTGGAATTCATTGATCTGCTCAATGGAGCAGCTTCCCAAACTCTGTCAGACCCGGGACTGAGCGGCCCTCACGCCCCCGGGGTCAGCGGAGAGGGGAATTCCAGTTTGGGATCCCAGGAATCCCAGTTTGGGATCCAGGAACTCCAGTTTGGGATCCTGGGACTCCAGTTTGGGATCCCAGGAATCCCAGTTTGGGATCCAGGAACTCCAGTCTGGGATCCAGGAACTCCAGTCTGGGATCCCAGGAATTGAATTTCAGATCCAGGGAACTCCAGTTTGGGATCCAGGAACTCCAGTTTGGGATCCTGGGACTCCAGTTTGGGATCCCAGGAATTGAATTTCAGATCCAGGGAACTCCAGTTTGGGATCCCGGAATTCCAGTTTGGGATCCTGGGACTCCAGTTTGGGATCCAAGGGATCCCAGGAATCAAATTTTGGATCCAGGAACTCCAGTTTGGGATCCCGAAACTCCAGTCTGGGATCCAGGAACTCCAGTTTGGGATCCAGGAACTCCAGTTTGGGATCCCAGGAATCGAATTTCGGATCCAGGAACTCCAGTTTGAGATCCAGGAATCCCAGTTTGGGATCCCGGGACTCCAGTTTGGGATCCAGGAATTCCAGTTTGGGATCCAGTTTGGGATCCAGGGACTCCAGTTTGGGATCCAGGAACTCCTGAGCTGAGCCTGGAGCCACATTTGGAATTTTTCCTCTCCAAAGGGGAACGACCTCGGTGTCACAGCCCTCCCAGGTCCAGGGAATCCTGGGAATGCTGCTCCCTGAAATCCAGGCTGTCCCGGGAATGCTGCTCCCTGAAATCTGGGCTGTCCCAGGAATGCTGCTGTCCCCAAGCTCTGGGGTGTCCCAGGGATGCTGTTCCCAGATTCTGGGGTGTCCTGGGAATGCTGCTCCCTGAAATCTGGGCTGTCCTGGGAATGCTGCTCCCTGAAATCCGGACCTGCAGCCCGGGAGCATCCGGGTCACATCCCGTTTGTCACCCCCCGGCACTGCCAGGGCTTCTGCACAGGGCTGCTCTCCATCCATCCATCTCTCCAATCCTTTATCCCTCTCTCCATCCCTCCATCCATCCATCCATCCATCCCTCTCTCCATCCATCCAACCCTCCAATCCTTTATCCCTCCATCCCTCCATCCATCCAACCCTCTCTCCATCCACATCTCCATCCATCCCTCCACTCCTCCATCCATCTATCATCCCTCCATCCATCCCTCCATCCATCCCTCTCTCCATCCACCCCTCCATCATCCATCCCTTTCTCCATCCCTCCATCCATCCCTCCATCCATCCCTCCATCCATCCCTCCCTCCATCCACATCTCCATCCCTCCATCCCTTTCTCCATCCATCCCTCCATCCATCCCTCTCTCCATCCACCCCTCCATCATCCATCCCTTTCTCCA
>NW_020885424.1:14278-14695 GCF_003945725.1 Corapipo altera
CTCCATCCATCCCTCCATCCCTCCATCCCTTTCTCCATCCCTCTCTCCATCCACATCTCCATCCCTCCATCCCTCTCTCCATCCCTCTCTCCATCCATCCATCCCTCCCTCCATCCACATCTCCATCCATCTCTCCATCCCTCTCTCCATCCACATCTCCATCCATCTCTCCAACCATCCCTCTCTCCATCCACCCATCCATCCATCCCTCTCCACCCATCCATCCATCCCTCCATCCATCCACCCACTCCTCCATTCCCTTCTCGATCCATCCCTCTCCATCCACATCTCCATCCATCCCTCCAATCTTCCACACATCCATCCCTCAATTCCTCCATCGCTCCCTCCATCCATCCCTCCACCCATCCCTCACCCAGGAACGGATCCACACTGGGATGGACCATCCATCCCACCCAG
>NW_020885424.1:14705-15019 GCF_003945725.1 Corapipo altera
CCAGGAACGGATCCACACTGGGATGGACCATCCATCCCACCCAGGAATGATCCAGAGTCAGGGATGGACCATCCATCCCACCCAGGAACAGATCCACACTGGGATGGACCATCCATCCCACCCAGGAATGATCCAGAGCCAGGGATGGACCATCCATCCCCCACCCAGGAATGATCCAGAGCCAGGGATGGACCATCCATCCCACCCAGGAACGGATCCAGAGCCAGGGATGGACCATCCATCCCACCCAGGAATGATCCAGAGCCAGGGATGGACCATCCATCCCACCCAGGAATGATCCAGAGCCAGGGATG
>NW_020885425.1:0-7500 GCF_003945725.1 Corapipo altera
TTTCTAACAATTTGGGGTCTAATCTTGCTTGATCCCCTCTACGGGCGTAATCTCCCTCACCATAAAGCATGTCTACCGCTTGCCGTGGGGGGAATTCCCCTTCTCTCCATTTTATCGTTCACATAAGTTACCACACGTTTCCTCCACTCTGCCTCAAACACTGAGGCCTGTACTGTTGTTAACAAGCCTCCCATCACAGCCCTTATGTCGAACGGAATTAACGTGTAGGCCAAGAAAAAGGATTCAAGTAGCCCAAGGGTAAATGGGGCGCCCAACCCGTACTCTACGATAGCTTTTTTAATATCCTTAAGCATTGGGTACGAGATTGGACGCCACTCTGGTGTTTTTCCCTCCTCATAATACACCGGGAAAGCTCTTAAAAACTCGGTGTCTTGGGCGTTTGCTGCCTCATCCCGGAAGGCTCTCCAAATATCGGGAGCAGTGGATGGTTCTTCCGGGGAGTACGGTACCCAGTGACAGTCAGAGTGGGGGTACCGGCAGGCAGGGTAGGCCTCGGTGGCCTGGGCCTTATGGGCGCGGCCATCTTGGCGGATGTTGTCTGAGGCCTTTGCCCTTGCCCCGCCCACTGTACCCCGTGGTTTCCGGGAGGGGGATGGTTCTGGGGAGGAGTCAGAAGTGGCGGGAGCAGGCGTAAAAGAGGGTGTTTCCGAGGAGGGGCCACGCGCGCGGGTGTATGGGGGCGGAGACGGTGCTGTGGGTGTGACTGCAGGGGCCCGCCTCCGTTTTTCGCGCCTTGAATCTTCCCGCGCTACCCGGGGTCCCGCCTCCTCGCCGCCATTTCCAAATCGCCGCGATTGCCTTCTTCGCGCCCTCCCGCCATCTTGGGGTTCACTGTCTGACTCCCACCCGCCATCTTGATGAGGCTTATCAATGTCTTTTTCTGGGGGAGAAATGTCTTTATCCGGATTTTTCATGTTCTGTTCCATGCTCTGTCCATTTCTTTCTAGTATCTTGGAGGATTCAGCACCTTCGGTGTTATCGCTGACATTCTTGCTCATCATTTGGTGCTGGAGCACCATCAGAACAAGCCTCCAGGCTATTTGCGCCTCTTTAGCCAGCCGGTCACCCTTATCACTTTCTCGCCATAGCTGGTATCCGATGGCTTGCCACTTGTCAAATGAAGTGTTATCATTAACCTGGTGGCCGTGGCAATCAAGCCACCTGGCGAGGGCTTTAGTCGATTTTTTGTCTAACGGGTGACCGTGCTCAATTATAAAATCTTTGAGGCGGCGATAGACAAATTTTTGGGAGGTGGAGAGTGTGAGTCCCATGATGGCGATCGGATCTCTCAGCACTCCCAGGTGTAATTCCTCCCTTTTCTGTTTTGTTGTGGGGGTGAGGTGTTGGGTGAAGGAATTAGGGATGTCCCCTGCAGCTCACCTTTCCTGGCGCGCGACCCGTGCGACTTGCTAGAAGTCCACAGCCGTCTGCTATGCAGGGGAGAGCCGGCGGAGCGATCTTCCCTCCTGAAGCTCGCCTGAGCCCAAGTGCAGGCACAGGAATTCTCTCAATGTGAGAGCCTTCAGCTGCGCCCCACGTTGGGCGCCACTTGCCACAGCTCGTGGGTGAAAGGGAACAGGAAAGGGCACTGCAGAAAGGACTAAGACACAAGTGAGGGTGAGGAAGCAATGCCAATTTTATTAAGGCGAACAAGGACTTATATAGGGTAGGATCAGGGGCTGGACTCAGGCAAGGGGAGGAGAGAAGGATTGACAGGTCAGGGAAGGCAGGGATTGGATACCAGGGTCAGGAGAGGTGGTAACTTCGGGTATCTAGGGGAATGGACCAATGGCAGCTACCTCTGCACTGCGGCAAACAGTGACCAATCACAGGCAGAGGAGCGGGAAAACAGGGGAGAGCAACAGGCTCTGGCGGGAAAACTGTAAGGGGAAGAAGGAGACAATATGGAGGTCATGATTTTTAAAACTACAACTAGGGGTACATATAACAATAGAACCACATAAACATAAACTGGGGATAACTGGTGACCACAGGGGTGAACTGTCCATTCAGGGTAAAATCTCTTCCAGTATTCAGTGTCCATCTTAATAAGAAAAGTCCGTCTCAGGGGTTATATATTCTTCTCCACGCCTCATATCGTTCCCATTCGTCCCTATTTTCCGCAACATCTCCCCCTTCTTTGTTTTGTGTGGCAGCAGCGATATTTGCGGTGACAGTGGATATGAGCGACTTACGAATGCAGACGATTATACATGGTAGGAAAATACATAAAGAAACAAGAACAAAAAGGGTTAAAACACACATCATAAGAATTTTCTTTGTCCAACTGGGTAAAGAAGGAAACTTTAGCCAATCAAATAAACTATCAAACCCTTCGCTTTTATCTTGATGAATGTCTCTGACCAGACTTTTCAATTGGCTGATACTTTGGTGAATGGACTGAGAATGGTCAGAGAAATTCATGCAACACATTCCCTCAAACTCCTGGCACCCGTGACCGTGTGCCAAGAGGAGGAAATCGATCGCAGCCCGGTTTTGGAGACTAACTTCTTTCAGTTTCTGGGTGTCTTCTAATAAACCCTCTATCGCCTGGGTAGTGGCATTAGCCTCCTTGGTCAGCCAACAGCCAAGGTGGGTCAACAAGGACAGGGCGTGGGCCGCTCCTATCCCAGGGATGAGAAAAGACGCCCAGAAATTCTTCATCCGTGACCAGATGTGGATGTTGGAGTCGCAATCCGCCGGGAAGGGTAGGGGAGGCGGCAGGGTTACAACTCCGGCACCCGCATGAGGTACAGCATAGATGACAGGGTTGTTCTGAATTCGACCGGTCTGCGATCTGATGACTCTCAATTCATTGGGGTTCCGCTTTACCCAAAGGGACCTTTTAGTTTCGTTTTTTAAAAGAATAGATTGATCGCCCAAATGGAATTTTGCCGGGTTATACAAGGCCAGTTTTCCCACTGTGCAGGGACCCCCTTCTGGGTAGGCCTGAATTCCAGGCCAAGCCCGATCTCCGCACAGCAGGAAATATCCCTTTGGAAGACGCATGTTCCTAGGGACATGCTCCGTGGGAATGGTGGTAACGACTGACCCATTGCACCACGGCGAGGTAGTCCCTTGGTAAAGCGGCTTATTAGCAGTGACATTATGAGGGGTAAACAAAACAGGCTGGGTGTAACGGTGAAAAATAACACACGCGACAGTGGGGAGCGAACCTAAAAGATCAATTTCCTGATAAGGGACGTCTGCAAACGTAAGCGCAGATATGGTCTGGGCAAGGTTTGGGGAGTTCAAGGGAAGTGCGCCACGGTTTCGTGTTTGTGATACAAATGCATCCCACTCCCGGGGTGTTATAGGAACTCCTACCAGGCAGGTTTTAAATGGACTGCCCGCACTGGACAAGGCCAAACACAAAGTATCTGTATTTGTGGCCTTGGCCAGCGTTACCCATAAGTTCTCATCTGGCTGCTTCATCCACTCTCGCAGCGGTATCATGGCGATGAGAGGGATGAGTCCGGTGGTGATGGTGCAGAAGATGAGATGCGCTGGTCTCATGTTTTTCTCGATTCTTCTTGCGGCTGATGGACTTTTATTCGCCGAGCCGGGACCCACTTTGGTCCTTCTGGACCTGAAATGCAAGCGTAGCCCTTCCCCCAGGTGATCAAGGGGAAAGGACCCGTCCATTTTTCTGTCAGTGGGTCTCGGTACATGATTTTTGCTTTTAATGATGTTACACTTGAAGAATCTGAATTTGATGTAAAGTGTCTCTGTGCTGGACTTCTGTCTATGCGAGTTTCTGCTTCCTCCATCATGTTCAAAAAATTTAAAACATACATTACTTTGTCTAGCCTTTCTTGGGGGGTCAGGCCAATACTCCCCCTTTTTTGTTTTGTGAGCAGATTTTTAATGTTTTGGTGGGCACGTTCTACTATGCCTTGTCCCGTGGGATTGTGAGGGATCCCAGTGGTATGGTGCACTCCCCATTCTTCAAGGAACTTTTTCGTGTCTGCAGACACATAGGATGGTCCATTGTCGGTCTTAATTTGCTTTGGTACTCCCATCCTAGCGAATGCAGACAGAAAATGTCTTTTTACATCACGGCTCTTTTCACCAGAATGCGCGGTGGCTACAACCATCTTTGAAAATGTGTCGATAGACACATGGACATATTTTAGTCTTCCAAATTCGGCCACGTGCGTAACATCTGATTGCCAGATTTCTAGCGCTGACAGACCTCTTGGGTTGGCCCCTTCTGGGGCAACCGGTGTGAAATTCTGGCAATCAGGGCACGTTTTCAAAATCTCCTTGGCCTGAGAAATTTTTAGACCAAATTGTTTCTGCAGCGATCGCGCATTCTGATGAAAGAACTCGTGAGATAATTTCGCTTGTTGATATAAATTTGGGGTGACTACCATACCTGCCAGATGGTCGGCAAGTTGGTTTCCCTCCGCCACGGGACCTGGCAAAGTAGTGTGTGACCTGGTGTGGACAATGAAGAAGCCGAATTGTCTGGCCTGAATTGAAAACAATAATTTGGTTAGCAATTTAAACAAATCCTCATTAGATACTTCCTTTAAATACGAATTTTCAATTCTTCTGACCACACCAACTACATATGCCGAATCTGAAACAATGTTAATGGGTTCACCACTAAAAATTTGGAAGGCGCGTACAACTGCAGAAAGCTCCACTATTTGAGGAGAACCTTGCACTTTGTGAATATCATGTTTCCAATTATCGCCTTCTCGCCAAACTATGACTGCGTTTCCAGTTCTCCCCGAGCCATCGGTAAAAACAGTTCTTGCATTTTTGATTGGTAAATTTGATTGTACAATTTTTAATCTCAATGGAATTTGGATCAGCCTTTGAATAAATGGGCACGCCGGGAGATGCAGCCGAATTTCTCCCGGGTAACCCCCGATGGCAATCTGAAAATCAGTGGAGGTTTGCAGCAGTTGATCTAGATGTTCAGAAGTTAGTGGGAGGTAGATAGAATTTGGTTCCTCTCCACTAAGTTCTAAACACCTAGTGCGACCTTTGAAGATGACTTTGCCAATCATTTCTCCTATAGTGGTGATAGTTTTTCCGAATTGATGAGGGAGGAATATCCACTCCCATAAACAGAAGTCCTTATTGTCTTGTGTAAATTGGCCTATCAAGGCCAATGGCTGTCTCTCTTCTCTTATTACGACAAGGGAGGATGGCAGTCCCTCCATCCTCCTATATGATTGTCTTTGTGAAATTTTTCTCTCGACAACGGACAAGGTTTTTTCTGCTTCTGATGTTAAGGAACGGGGCGAGGACAAATCAGCGTCTCCCTTGAGCAGCTCGAATAAGGGGTGCAGATCACCGGTTGTGATCCCCAGCACAGGTCTTATCCAATTGATAGCTCCCAGTAGCTTCTGGAGGTCGTTTAAAGTTTGGACTCGCTTATTGATTTCAATCAATTGTGGCTTAATGGTTCTTTCTGTAATTTTGAGTCCAAGATACCTCCAGGGTGCTTCCTTTTGGATCTTTTCAGGGGAGATTTCCAATCCTTTGTCTTTTAGAGCCAGAATTGTGGAATTTAAGGTTTTTTCTACTGCCAATTGTGTCTTTGCACAGATCAATACATCGTCCATATAATGGAAAATGATTGACTGTGGAAATTTTTGTCTAATCGGTCTCAACACCTCTGCCACAAACATTTGGCAGAGGGTTGGGGAATTTTTCATCCCCTGTGGAAGCACTCGCCACTGGTACCTGCGGTGGGGCTCACAGGCGTTGATGGCTGGGACTGAAAAAGCGAATTTCACCGAATCAGCCGGATTCAAATAGATGTGAAAAAAGCAGTCCTTTATATCAATGACCACTAAGGGCCATTCAGCAGGGAGCATGGATGGAGATGGCATCCCCTGCTGAAGGGCTCCCATCGGTTCAAGGACTTCATTTACTTTTCGCAGGTCCTGGAGAAATCTCCAGGAGCCTGAGGATTTCTGTATGACAAACACTGGAGTGTTCCAGGGACTGGTGGAAGACTCCAGGTGTCCTTTTGCCAATTCTTGGTCTACTAATTCGTTTAGAATTTGCAGCTTTTTGCTAGGCAGGGGTCACTGATCGACCCAGACTGGCGTCTCTGTTTTCCAGCTCAGTCTGGGGAGCTGCAAAACCTCAGTGACCCCTCCTAAAAATCCTGCTCATGGGACAGGGAGCTCAAGGTAAGCTCCCACTGTTCCATGGCGTCCCTCCCCCAAAGAGTGATTGGTATATTTAAAATATATGGTTGGAGAGACGCTGGTCTGCCCTCCGGCCCATAGACTGTAAGTGTCCCTTGGCTCCTGACCGGGTGTTGCGTCCCCCCTACCCCACTAACTTGCACATATGCCGTCTGTGCAGGCCACCCGTGGGGCCAGTCTTTGGAGGCTATGATGGTTACATCAGCTCCGGTGTCCAAGAGGCCTTCTACTTTTACCTGCTGTGGGTGTCTGGGCTGTGAATAATAGATTAAACATGTTAGTAGAGGGCGAGAGGATTTAACAGTTGTTGTCCAAAGGACCTCTTTCCGCTCTTCCTTCCTCTGCTCCTCGTCAGGTGACAGCGCACACAGCAGGTCTTCCATAGAGACCATCTTGGCCACCGGGAAACGATCCTCCAACTGTACGGGGGGAAGATAGACCGTTAAACAGATGGCAATGTTAGTATTGGTAAGGCCAGTCAGGAGCGTAGGCACCACTACAATTCCCTTGTCCACTGCCGAGAGATGAGAAACCATTAAATATGTTCTGTCAGGGTTGACCGGGGCTGATGGGGTAACTTTGACCAACTGATCATATGAACTTAAATGAGTGGTGGGGTGGACAGCGAACAAAATTATCCACGGAAGTGGAATACATTGGTCCTTCACTGGAACCTGATCGGGAAGCGGCCACTTAACTACGGGGTATTGGGGCGCGATGCCGTGCGCAGAGCAGAGCGCAAGTGAGGGGCTACTTTTGTCGTCGCGCCTCCCCAAGCGCTCTGCTCCCCGTTTCCCAACGGCTCTTCATCACACTGTCTCACATCTGGTAAGGATGAGAAGGTGACTCTTTTCCGTAACTTATGTGAACGATTTGGAGTGAGGGGTTCACCATGTATATTAGTGAGGGAACGGCAACTGGAGGTCCAGTGCCGTCCCTTCCCACACCTACGACATAGAGTTTTGGGAAGATCTGGTGTGGATGCTGAGAGGCGGGGGCAATGTTTTTTAAAGTGACCTTTTTCCCCGCACTCAAAGCAATGATTTGGCCCAGTAAAGGCGGCAGCTAGTAGACGTGCTTTATGGGAGTTTGATCCTATATTCTTGCACGCCTCAATCATTTCAAGTAGAGTGGGATCTTTTAGAAGCTTAAGAGCTTTCTGGCAGTCCTCATTAGCTTTTTCAATGACCAATTTGTTAAATAAAATTTCTTGACATTCCTTTTGTGGGACTTGCCTGGCAATAGCCTCTTTGAGCCTGGTTATAAAGTCTGTAAATTGTTCTTTTGGGCCTTGGTTAATCAT
>NW_020885425.1:7510-15010 GCF_003945725.1 Corapipo altera
TTTCTAACAATTTGGGGTCTAATCTTGCTTGATCCCCTCTACGGGCGTAATCTCCCTCACCATAAAGCATGTCTACCGCTTGCCGTGGGGGGAATTCCCCTTCTCTCCATTTTATCGTTCACATAAGTTACCACACGTTTCCTCCACTCTGCCTCAAACACTGAGGCCTGTACTGTTGTTAACAAGCCTCCCATCACAGCCCTTATGTCGAACGGAATTAACGTGTAGGCCAAGAAAAAGGATTCAAGTAGCCCAAGGGTAAATGGGGCGCCCAACCCGTACTCTACGATAGCTTTTTTAATATCCTTAAGCATTGGGTACGAGATTGGACGCCACTCTGGTGTTTTTCCCTCCTCATAATACACCGGGAAAGCTCTTAAAAACTCGGTGTCTTGGGCGTTTGCTGCCTCATCCCGGAAGGCTCTCCAAATATCGGGAGCAGTGGATGGTTCTTCCGGGGAGTACGGTACCCAGTGACAGTCAGAGTGGGGGTACCGGCAGGCAGGGTAGGCCTCGGTGGCCTGGGCCTTATGGGCGCGGCCATCTTGGCGGATGTTGTCTGAGGCCTTTGCCCTTGCCCCGCCCACTGTACCCCGTGGTTTCCGGGAGGGGGATGGTTCTGGGGAGGAGTCAGAAGTGGCGGGAGCAGGCGTAAAAGAGGGTGTTTCCGAGGAGGGGCCACGCGCGCGGGTGTATGGGGGCGGAGACGGTGCTGTGGGTGTGACTGCAGGGGCCCGCCTCCGTTTTTCGCGCCTTGAATCTTCCCGCGCTACCCGGGGTCCCGCCTCCTCGCCGCCATTTCCAAATCGCCGCGATTGCCTTCTTCGCGCCCTCCCGCCATCTTGGGGTTCACTGTCTGACTCCCACCCGCCATCTTGATGAGGCTTATCAATGTCTTTTTCTGGGGGAGAAATGTCTTTATCCGGATTTTTCATGTTCTGTTCCATGCTCTGTCCATTTCTTTCTAGTATCTTGGAGGATTCAGCACCTTCGGTGTTATCGCTGACATTCTTGCTCATCATTTGGTGCTGGAGCACCATCAGAACAAGCCTCCAGGCTATTTGCGCCTCTTTAGCCAGCCGGTCACCCTTATCACTTTCTCGCCATAGCTGGTATCCGATGGCTTGCCACTTGTCAAATGAAGTGTTATCATTAACCTGGTGGCCGTGGCAATCAAGCCACCTGGCGAGGGCTTTAGTCGATTTTTTGTCTAACGGGTGACCGTGCTCAATTATAAAATCTTTGAGGCGGCGATAGACAAATTTTTGGGAGGTGGAGAGTGTGAGTCCCATGATGGCGATCGGATCTCTCAGCACTCCCAGGTGTAATTCCTCCCTTTTCTGTTTTGTTGTGGGGGTGAGGTGTTGGGTGAAGGAATTAGGGATGTCCCCTGCAGCTCACCTTTCCTGGCGCGCGACCCGTGCGACTTGCTAGAAGTCCACAGCCGTCTGCTATGCAGGGGAGAGCCGGCGGAGCGATCTTCCCTCCTGAAGCTCGCCTGAGCCCAAGTGCAGGCACAGGAATTCTCTCAATGTGAGAGCCTTCAGCTGCGCCCCACGTTGGGCGCCACTTGCCACAGCTCGTGGGTGAAAGGGAACAGGAAAGGGCACTGCAGAAAGGACTAAGACACAAGTGAGGGTGAGGAAGCAATGCCAATTTTATTAAGGCGAACAAGGACTTATATAGGGTAGGATCAGGGGCTGGACTCAGGCAAGGGGAGGAGAGAAGGATTGACAGGTCAGGGAAGGCAGGGATTGGATACCAGGGTCAGGAGAGGTGGTAACTTCGGGTATCTAGGGGAATGGACCAATGGCAGCTACCTCTGCACTGCGGCAAACAGTGACCAATCACAGGCAGAGGAGCGGGAAAACAGGGGAGAGCAACAGGCTCTGGCGGGAAAACTGTAAGGGGAAGAAGGAGACAATATGGAGGTCATGATTTTTAAAACTACAACTAGGGGTACATATAACAATAGAACCACATAAACATAAACTGGGGATAACTGGTGACCACAGGGGTGAACTGTCCATTCAGGGTAAAATCTCTTCCAGTATTCAGTGTCCATCTTAATAAGAAAAGTCCGTCTCAGGGGTTATATATTCTTCTCCACGCCTCATATCGTTCCCATTCGTCCCTATTTTCCGCAACATCTCCCCCTTCTTTGTTTTGTGTGGCAGCAGCGATATTTGCGGTGACAGTGGATATGAGCGACTTACGAATGCAGACGATTATACATGGTAGGAAAATACATAAAGAAACAAGAACAAAAAGGGTTAAAACACACATCATAAGAATTTTCTTTGTCCAACTGGGTAAAGAAGGAAACTTTAGCCAATCAAATAAACTATCAAACCCTTCGCTTTTATCTTGATGAATGTCTCTGACCAGACTTTTCAATTGGCTGATACTTTGGTGAATGGACTGAGAATGGTCAGAGAAATTCATGCAACACATTCCCTCAAACTCCTGGCACCCGTGACCGTGTGCCAAGAGGAGGAAATCGATCGCAGCCCGGTTTTGGAGACTAACTTCTTTCAGTTTCTGGGTGTCTTCTAATAAACCCTCTATCGCCTGGGTAGTGGCATTAGCCTCCTTGGTCAGCCAACAGCCAAGGTGGGTCAACAAGGACAGGGCGTGGGCCGCTCCTATCCCAGGGATGAGAAAAGACGCCCAGAAATTCTTCATCCGTGACCAGATGTGGATGTTGGAGTCGCAATCCGCCGGGAAGGGTAGGGGAGGCGGCAGGGTTACAACTCCGGCACCCGCATGAGGTACAGCATAGATGACAGGGTTGTTCTGAATTCGACCGGTCTGCGATCTGATGACTCTCAATTCATTGGGGTTCCGCTTTACCCAAAGGGACCTTTTAGTTTCGTTTTTTAAAAGAATAGATTGATCGCCCAAATGGAATTTTGCCGGGTTATACAAGGCCAGTTTTCCCACTGTGCAGGGACCCCCTTCTGGGTAGGCCTGAATTCCAGGCCAAGCCCGATCTCCGCACAGCAGGAAATATCCCTTTGGAAGACGCATGTTCCTAGGGACATGCTCCGTGGGAATGGTGGTAACGACTGACCCATTGCACCACGGCGAGGTAGTCCCTTGGTAAAGCGGCTTATTAGCAGTGACATTATGAGGGGTAAACAAAACAGGCTGGGTGTAACGGTGAAAAATAACACACGCGACAGTGGGGAGCGAACCTAAAAGATCAATTTCCTGATAAGGGACGTCTGCAAACGTAAGCGCAGATATGGTCTGGGCAAGGTTTGGGGAGTTCAAGGGAAGTGCGCCACGGTTTCGTGTTTGTGATACAAATGCATCCCACTCCCGGGGTGTTATAGGAACTCCTACCAGGCAGGTTTTAAATGGACTGCCCGCACTGGACAAGGCCAAACACAAAGTATCTGTATTTGTGGCCTTGGCCAGCGTTACCCATAAGTTCTCATCTGGCTGCTTCATCCACTCTCGCAGCGGTATCATGGCGATGAGAGGGATGAGTCCGGTGGTGATGGTGCAGAAGATGAGATGCGCTGGTCTCATGTTTTTCTCGATTCTTCTTGCGGCTGATGGACTTTTATTCGCCGAGCCGGGACCCACTTTGGTCCTTCTGGACCTGAAATGCAAGCGTAGCCCTTCCCCCAGGTGATCAAGGGGAAAGGACCCGTCCATTTTTCTGTCAGTGGGTCTCGGTACATGATTTTTGCTTTTAATGATGTTACACTTGAAGAATCTGAATTTGATGTAAAGTGTCTCTGTGCTGGACTTCTGTCTATGCGAGTTTCTGCTTCCTCCATCATGTTCAAAAAATTTAAAACATACATTACTTTGTCTAGCCTTTCTTGGGGGGTCAGGCCAATACTCCCCCTTTTTTGTTTTGTGAGCAGATTTTTAATGTTTTGGTGGGCACGTTCTACTATGCCTTGTCCCGTGGGATTGTGAGGGATCCCAGTGGTATGGTGCACTCCCCATTCTTCAAGGAACTTTTTCGTGTCTGCAGACACATAGGATGGTCCATTGTCGGTCTTAATTTGCTTTGGTACTCCCATCCTAGCGAATGCAGACAGAAAATGTCTTTTTACATCACGGCTCTTTTCACCAGAATGCGCGGTGGCTACAACCATCTTTGAAAATGTGTCGATAGACACATGGACATATTTTAGTCTTCCAAATTCGGCCACGTGCGTAACATCTGATTGCCAGATTTCTAGCGCTGACAGACCTCTTGGGTTGGCCCCTTCTGGGGCAACCGGTGTGAAATTCTGGCAATCAGGGCACGTTTTCAAAATCTCCTTGGCCTGAGAAATTTTTAGACCAAATTGTTTCTGCAGCGATCGCGCATTCTGATGAAAGAACTCGTGAGATAATTTCGCTTGTTGATATAAATTTGGGGTGACTACCATACCTGCCAGATGGTCGGCAAGTTGGTTTCCCTCCGCCACGGGACCTGGCAAAGTAGTGTGTGACCTGGTGTGGACAATGAAGAAGCCGAATTGTCTGGCCTGAATTGAAAACAATAATTTGGTTAGCAATTTAAACAAATCCTCATTAGATACTTCCTTTAAATACGAATTTTCAATTCTTCTGACCACACCAACTACATATGCCGAATCTGAAACAATGTTAATGGGTTCACCACTAAAAATTTGGAAGGCGCGTACAACTGCAGAAAGCTCCACTATTTGAGGAGAACCTTGCACTTTGTGAATATCATGTTTCCAATTATCGCCTTCTCGCCAAACTATGACTGCGTTTCCAGTTCTCCCCGAGCCATCGGTAAAAACAGTTCTTGCATTTTTGATTGGTAAATTTGATTGTACAATTTTTAATCTCAATGGAATTTGGATCAGCCTTTGAATAAATGGGCACGCCGGGAGATGCAGCCGAATTTCTCCCGGGTAACCCCCGATGGCAATCTGAAAATCAGTGGAGGTTTGCAGCAGTTGATCTAGATGTTCAGAAGTTAGTGGGAGGTAGATAGAATTTGGTTCCTCTCCACTAAGTTCTAAACACCTAGTGCGACCTTTGAAGATGACTTTGCCAATCATTTCTCCTATAGTGGTGATAGTTTTTCCGAATTGATGAGGGAGGAATATCCACTCCCATAAACAGAAGTCCTTATTGTCTTGTGTAAATTGGCCTATCAAGGCCAATGGCTGTCTCTCTTCTCTTATTACGACAAGGGAGGATGGCAGTCCCTCCATCCTCCTATATGATTGTCTTTGTGAAATTTTTCTCTCGACAACGGACAAGGTTTTTTCTGCTTCTGATGTTAAGGAACGGGGCGAGGACAAATCAGCGTCTCCCTTGAGCAGCTCGAATAAGGGGTGCAGATCACCGGTTGTGATCCCCAGCACAGGTCTTATCCAATTGATAGCTCCCAGTAGCTTCTGGAGGTCGTTTAAAGTTTGGACTCGCTTATTGATTTCAATCAATTGTGGCTTAATGGTTCTTTCTGTAATTTTGAGTCCAAGATACCTCCAGGGTGCTTCCTTTTGGATCTTTTCAGGGGAGATTTCCAATCCTTTGTCTTTTAGAGCCAGAATTGTGGAATTTAAGGTTTTTTCTACTGCCAATTGTGTCTTTGCACAGATCAATACATCGTCCATATAATGGAAAATGATTGACTGTGGAAATTTTTGTCTAATCGGTCTCAACACCTCTGCCACAAACATTTGGCAGAGGGTTGGGGAATTTTTCATCCCCTGTGGAAGCACTCGCCACTGGTACCTGCGGTGGGGCTCACAGGCGTTGATGGCTGGGACTGAAAAAGCGAATTTCACCGAATCAGCCGGATTCAAATAGATGTGAAAAAAGCAGTCCTTTATATCAATGACCACTAAGGGCCATTCAGCAGGGAGCATGGATGGAGATGGCATCCCCTGCTGAAGGGCTCCCATCGGTTCAAGGACTTCATTTACTTTTCGCAGGTCCTGGAGAAATCTCCAGGAGCCTGAGGATTTCTGTATGACAAACACTGGAGTGTTCCAGGGACTGGTGGAAGACTCCAGGTGTCCTTTTGCCAATTCTTGGTCTACTAATTCGTTTAGAATTTGCAGCTTTTTGCTAGGCAGGGGTCACTGATCGACCCAGACTGGCGTCTCTGTTTTCCAGCTCAGTCTGGGGAGCTGCAAAACCTCAGTGACCCCTCCTAAAAATCCTGCTCATGGGACAGGGAGCTCAAGGTAAGCTCCCACTGTTCCATGGCGTCCCTCCCCCAAAGAGTGATTGGTATATTTAAAATATATGGTTGGAGAGACGCTGGTCTGCCCTCCGGCCCATAGACTGTAAGTGTCCCTTGGCTCCTGACCGGGTGTTGCGTCCCCCCTACCCCACTAACTTGCACATATGCCGTCTGTGCAGGCCACCCGTGGGGCCAGTCTTTGGAGGCTATGATGGTTACATCAGCTCCGGTGTCCAAGAGGCCTTCTACTTTTACCTGCTGTGGGTGTCTGGGCTGTGAATAATAGATTAAACATGTTAGTAGAGGGCGAGAGGATTTAACAGTTGTTGTCCAAAGGACCTCTTTCCGCTCTTCCTTCCTCTGCTCCTCGTCAGGTGACAGCGCACACAGCAGGTCTTCCATAGAGACCATCTTGGCCACCGGGAAACGATCCTCCAACTGTACGGGGGGAAGATAGACCGTTAAACAGATGGCAATGTTAGTATTGGTAAGGCCAGTCAGGAGCGTAGGCACCACTACAATTCCCTTGTCCACTGCCGAGAGATGAGAAACCATTAAATATGTTCTGTCAGGGTTGACCGGGGCTGATGGGGTAACTTTGACCAACTGATCATATGAACTTAAATGAGTGGTGGGGTGGACAGCGAACAAAATTATCCACGGAAGTGGAATACATTGGTCCTTCACTGGAACCTGATCGGGAAGCGGCCACTTAACTACGGGGTATTGGGGCGCGATGCCGTGCGCAGAGCAGAGCGCAAGTGAGGGGCTACTTTTGTCGTCGCGCCTCCCCAAGCGCTCTGCTCCCCGTTTCCCAACGGCTCTTCATCACACTGTCTCACATCTGGTAAGGATGAGAAGGTGACTCTTTTCCGTAACTTATGTGAACGATTTGGAGTGAGGGGTTCACCATGTATATTAGTGAGGGAACGGCAACTGGAGGTCCAGTGCCGTCCCTTCCCACACCTACGACATAGAGTTTTGGGAAGATCTGGTGTGGATGCTGAGAGGCGGGGGCAATGTTTTTTAAAGTGACCTTTTTCCCCGCACTCAAAGCAATGATTTGGCCCAGTAAAGGCGGCAGCTAGTAGACGTGCTTTATGGGAGTTTGATCCTATATTCTTGCACGCCTCAATCATTTCAAGTAGAGTGGGATCTTTTAGAAGCTTAAGAGCTTTCTGGCAGTCCTCATTAGCTTTTTCAATGACCAATTTGTTAAATAAAATTTCTTGACATTCCTTTTGTGGGACTTGCCTGGCAATAGCCTCTTTGAGCCTGGTTATAAAGTCTGTAAATTGTTCTTTTGGGCCTTGGTTAATCAT
>NW_020885426.1:0-15003 GCF_003945725.1 Corapipo altera
TAAAGTGGATTTTATGGTGAATGACCTTAAAGTCCCATAAAAATGCACCTCGTGGTGAAAGGACCTCAGAGCTCCATAAAAATGCACCTTATGGTGAAGGTTGTCAAAGTCCCATAATAATTAACCTTATGGTGAAGGACCTGGGGGCACCATTAAAATTAATCTTTTAGTGAAGGACCTGGAGCCCCACAAAAATGAATCTTATGGTGGAGAACCTCAGAGTCCCATAAAAGTGGATTTTCTGGTGAAGGACGTGGAGGTCCCATAGAAATGAATCTTGTGGTGAAGGACCCCGAAGTTCACAGAAATGGATTATTCTGGTGAAGGGAGCCCCATAACAAAGCCCCTTGTGGTGCAGTTGGTTCTGCCCCCGTTCTCTGTGGGGTGGTGCAGCAGCTCTGCCCCCCTGCCCCGTGTCCTGACCCCCCCCTGTTCCCGCAGCGCCTGCCCAAGGAGAGCCTCTACAGCCCCCCCATCGTCATCAAGGTCCTGGACAACCGTCCCTTCGGGCGCCGGCCCGTGGTGGGACAGTGCTCCGTGCGCTCCCTGGAGCCCTTCCGATGGGATCCCTCCGGCCAGGACACCGCCCGGCCCCCCGGGCACGGAGGTACGGGATGGGCTGGCACCGGGATCCTCGTGGAGCAGGGAACGGGGTGTGTGGGGAGGGACCCGCCCAGGGACACCTCCCACCAGCCCAGGTTGCTCCAGCCTGGCCTTGGACACTTCCAGGGATCCAGGGGCAGCCACAGCTTCTCTGGGAATTCTATCCCAGCCCCTCCCAACCCTCACAGGGAGGGATTCCTTCCCAATATCCCACCTAACCCTGCCCTCCCTCGGCTCAATCCATTCCCTCTTGTCCTGTCACTCCATGTCCTTGTCCAAGCCTTCCTGGAGCCCTCCCTTCTCCAGGAGGAGCCATGGGTCGCTCTCCTGGAGTGGGTCACGTTGCTTTGAGCTCAGCCCAGCTCTAGTCATGATCCAAAAACCCCAGGAGGTGCCAAGGATGAGTTTAGCTCTGGGACTGGCTGGTGGGATGGGCCGTCCTTGGGCCAGGCTGGTCAACCTGCAGGAAGATGAACTTTGGGTGATGTGAAGGGTCTGGATGAGGTTGGGATCAGGGACACGAGCTGTGTGTGATGTGAGGACTCTGGGAGAGGTTGGGATCAGGGACAGGAGACGTGGGTGGTGTTAAGGGTCTGGGAGAGGTTGGGATCAGGGACATGAACTGTGGGTGGTGTGAGGGCTCTGGGAGAGGTTGGGATCATGAAGATGAGTTTTTGGGTTCTGTGGAGGGCCCGGACAAGATTGGGATTGTGAAGATGTGCTTGGGATCAGGGACACAAGCTGTGGGTGGTATGAGGGCTCTGGGAGAGGTTGGGATCATGGAGATGAGTTTTTGTGTTCTGTGGAGGGCCTGGACAACATTGGGATTGTGAAGATGGGGTTGGGATCAGGGACATGAGCTGTGGGGGGTGTGAGGGCTCTGGGAGAGGTTGGGATCATGATGAATTTTTGAGTGGAGTGAAGGGTCTGGATGAGGTTGATGGATGTTGATCCCAAGGTGTCTCTGCTTTGGGATTTCCGACTGGGCAATGTTGGGATCAGGGACATGAGCTGTGGGTGGTGTGAAGGATCTGGAAGAGGTTGGGATCAGGGACATGAGCTGTGGGTGGTGTGAGGGCTCTGGGTGGGGTTGGGATCATGGACACGAGCCGTGGGTGATGTTAGGGCTCTGGATGAGTTTGGGATCAGGGACATGAGCCGTGGGTGGTGTGAGGGCTCTGGATGAGTTTGGGATCATGGACAGGAGCCGTGGGTGGTGTGAGGGCTCTGGATGAGTTTGGGATCATTGACAGGAGCTGTGGGTGGTGTGAGCACTCTGGGTGGGGTTGGGATCAGGGACACGAGCCGTGGGTGGTGTGAGGGCTCTGGGTGGGGTGCAGGGTGTCACCCCCAGGCTCTGGGTGCCCCTGGCTGCCCTACCATGCCGTGCCCTCCCTGCAGACGACGTGAGCCTCACGCCCGGGGACGACATCCTCATCGACATCGACGACAAGGAGCCCCTGCTCCCCGTCCAGGTATGGAAAACAGGGCAGGGGGGCACAACGGGATCCTCTGGGTGCTCTGGGGGACCCTGGGAGGCTGGAGGGCTGAAGTGATGCCCTGAGAGGCCACGGCTGGTTCTCTCCCTCCCTTTGGAGCTTCCACCCGTGTTCTCATCCCCTTCCTCCTCCACCTGCACATCCCCAAACTCCTCCTCCTTCCCTGCTTTCGGTGTCAGGGGCTGGGTTGGCTCTTCTGGGAGAGGACAAGGGACTCTCTGCACACCAGGTTCTTCTTTTGGCATCTCCTCCTCACTGTGGGGTTTGGTTTGAGGCTGGACAAGGTCTGAAGTCACCCTTTGGGAAGGACAGGCACCGTCCCAAAGAAGGGATGGGAGGGATAATTAATCCCTTGGCGGGATTTATCCCAGCACTGGGAGGTGAACTGGTGCTGGGAGATGGGACAGATTTCCCAAGGCCAGGCTGGAAGCAAAGATTCCCCGAGGTTCCATCATCCTCACCCCACGTCAGGTCTCCTTTTCCCAGTTTTCCTCTTTGAAGGTTCCTTTGCTGCTTCCAAACCCCGTTGCTGCTTCCAGCAGCTCCAGTCCCTCTGCAGAGGGGCCTGGTGGGACTGGGATTGCAGGATCCACAATCCAGCTTGGGCAGGGAAGGAGAGGGGTGTTCCAAGCTCCCTGTGCCGTGAGTTTGAGGGATCTCAGCTGTCCCTCGTGGGTGGATCAGGCTGGACACGCCCCTGGAGCTGCTGTTCTCCTCCCTGGAGCTTCCCATTCCCGTAATCCCTGTGTTCCTGCCCCAGCAGATGTGTCCCCTCTGGGACAGCCCTGTCTGTGCCGAGCTGGGCAGATCCATGGCTGATCCATGGCTGATCCACAGGTGATCCTGGTGGCCCAGGAGCAGCTGGGAGTGGTGCCAGGAACGTTTGGTGCAGCTTCCCATGGTCTCCTGTCCCTTTGGTGTCCTGGGCACGTGCTGGAATTGCCTTTCCCCCCGTTCCAAAGGCTGGAGGTGCCGCAGGGAACCTCGGGCTGGAAGAGCCTGAGCTTTGGGCCTTTCCTGGCCTTGGGCACTTCCAGGGGTGGGCAGGAAGATGTGACACTTGGGCATCAATCCTGCTCCTTGTCCATCCCCTTGGTGGCTCCCCAGCGTTTCTGTTCCCAAGGATTCCGTGGTGCCATTGGATCCCCGTGGGCGTGTCCCAAGGTGGGCTCAGCCTGGGGATCCCAAATCGGGCTGGGAATGAAGATTTTGACCAGTTCCCAGCAAATCCCGTGGCTGTGGGACTCCAGCCTGGACTGGCCCTGTCCTGGCCACTTATCCCACCCCCAGGCTGGTGCTCCCACTCCAAGTCCCCATCCCTGGGAGTGTCCAAGGCCAGGCTGGACAGGGCTTGGAGCAACCTGGGCTAGTGGAAGGTGTCCCTGCCCATGGCAGGGGTGGCACTGGATGGTCTCTAAGGTCTTTCCCAACCCAACCCATTCCCTGATTCCATGATTCTGGGACCCACAGGCAGGGCTTTCTTCCCAAAAATCCTTCAGGACAACAGTAGTCATGTGCACCTTTCCTGTGACACTCCTGGAGCTGGGAGAGCTGGAGCAGCTCAGCCCTTCCCTCTGGGAATCCCTGGGGAATCCCTGGGATCTCCCACCCAAAACCTCACAGGGATTTCATGGGGATGAGACCAACCCTGCTCCCATCAGCTTTTGGGGGATGAAACCCCTGGATAGGGACACAACCCCCCCTCTGTACAGATGTTCCCAGCATTTGGAGCTCCAGGGGCTGCTCCCAGGAACAGGGAATCAGCACAGGAGCTGCAGAGATCCCAGAGGAAGGGGCAGGAGAGAGGTTTGCAATCCATACATCGTTCCTTGGGGTGGTTTAAAGCCGATGGAAAAACATCTCCCAACTCATATCAGATTCAGGGAACAGTTGAAATGGGGGGAAAAGGGGGAGAGGGACGTGGCAAAGCCAAACCCCTCCGCTCCAGCCCTTCCAGAGGGGAAGATTTGGATGATGTTTTATGGGAACAAACATTTCCCAAACAACCCCTGCCCTGAGCTGAAGTTGTTCACTTTGACCCCACGTTTGTCCTCCTCTGTTTGTTTGTTTGTCTTTCCCTTTTTGTTTTGGGAGAGGAGGGAGCTTGTTCCTGGAAAGCCAAACCAAAATTCCCACCTTCTCCCTCCCTGACCCCTGAATCCTGGCACTGGAAGCTGTTCCTGCCCTGGAGGGGGACAGGGTTGGGATGTGGGTGGATCATCAGGGTCCTCTCACCCCGCCCTGCTCCCGTTTGGGGGACAGATCTGAGGGGTCCAGGAGCACTCCCAGCCTGCAGAGACCATCCTGCTCCTTCTCCTTGGGAAAGAGGGACGGATCCCTGGCCAGGAGCCCATTCCCAAGGCTCTCCCAGCCGTGACCTTGGAAGCAGGAGCCAGGATTGTGCAGGGCTGTGCTTCAGTGGGTGGCTCCAGAGCTCTTCTCCCTCCTTGCCAGGCCTGGCCTTGGTCCCTGCTCCGATGGATGTTGGGAACAAAGGATCCCTCTGTTGTCCTCCTCGGGAACGGGGAAAACAAGCAGAGGTGAATCCCCCCTGCTCCAGGGCTGGGGAGTGTTGGCCATCCCATCCAGGGGGGAAGAGGAGTTCATCTGGAGTTCAGAGCACTTGATGTGCACGTGAACCACACCGTGGTCATCCAGAGGGATGGAAAAACCTCCCCAAACCCATGGAAAAGCTGCTTTTCCAGGCTGATCCCTTCCAGTTTGGGAGATGGACCCGGAGTGGGGTTTTGGAAGGGCTGAAGTCCTGCCTGCTCTGCATTCCCTGTTCTCCAGGGGGTCATTCCCCTGGGAAGCAGCTCGGGAAGGACATCCATGGTGTGTCCATGTGCAGCCCCAAGGGATGAGCCAGAGGTTTGTCCTTCTGCTCATGGATAAATCATGGAGGGGCCGTTCCCAGCAGCCTCCCAGAGCTGGGGGGGGTGTCCTGGTTGGAGCTGAGCCTCAGGGAATGTTTTCCCTGTGGAGCAGCTGGGAATGGGGTGTTTTCAGCTGGTTTCAGGTCCGGGGTGGGGCTCAGAGCAGCGTCTTGGGGGAGAGGCTCAGGGAATGCTGGTGGGATGGGGCTGATGTTTTCTGGGAAGAACATCTCGTTTGTCCCACTCTCCCACCTCCAAGGGACCAACCCTTGGGAAGCAGGAGCAGATCTTGGTGCCCAGGGCAGGGATGGCAGCTCTTGGGCCTCCCAGGGCAGGCTGAGCTTGGAGCTGGGCCTTGGTCCTGAGCTTTGCTGATCCTGTTAAACCCCTCCCGGGCTCCCGGGATGAACGTGCCCCGCTGTGCCCGGGGAGATTCCCTGCTCCACTGGAAAGCATTAACAGCTTTTCCATCCCACATTTCCCCCTTTAACATCCCATCCACTCCCTGTAACCATGTCCAGTTTGCTGAACATCCCTAAAAACCCAAACCCTGCCGAGGCTGCCTCGTCCCGGGAGGCCTCGCCCTCGTCCCCGGGGCGGATTTCCTTGGATTAATTGCTTTGATTTCTCCCCCAATGGTGCTTTTGCCGATGTGTGCTCCCCCTTATCCCTCTAATTCCATGGCTAACGGATCCTTTTGATTTGTAGCTTGCCGAGGGTGTGACCAGCTCTGCACTAATTACCCTCCCTCCTGCCGGGGCCCCGCCTCCTGTAGGTATCGCTTCACTTCCAATTCACGGCTTCCTTGAGGGCTTTTCTCTGGGATTGGTGGGCAGGTGGAGATGGGAAAGAGGCATTTCCTACTGGGAAAGACCCCCTTGCTGCTCGGCAAGGTGGCGGTTCCATGGGGAATGGTTTTCCCTTCCTGCCCAAGGGAAGGAGGTGGGGCTGGGGAGGAATCCCGGGTCCTGCTCTGGAGCAGGAAGGATGTGGAGCTGTTGGAGAGAGTCCAGAGGGGGCACCTGGATGAGCAGAGGGATGGAGCAGCTCTGCTGGGAGGAAAGGCTGGGAAAGCTGGGATTGTTCAGCCCGGAGAAGGGAAGGCTCCAAGGAGAGCTGAGAACCCCTTGGGGGGCCTAAAGGGGCTCCAGGAGAGCTGGAGAGGGACTGGGGACAAGGGTGGAGGGACAGGACACAGGGAATGGCTTCCCAGTGCCAGAGGGCAGGGATAGGTGGGATATTGGGCAGGAATTCCTGGCTGGGAGGGTGATGAGGCCCTGGAATAAATTTCCCAGAGAAGCTGTGGCTGTCCCTGGATCCCTGGAAGTGCCCAAGGCCAGGTTGGAGTGACCTGGGATAGTGGAAGGTGTCCCTGCCCATGGCACAGGGTGGGACTGGATGGGCTCAAATGTCCCTTCCCACTCAAACCATTCCAGGATTCTTTAATTACCCTCATCCAGCTTCTCTGGGCAACCTGTGCCAGGGCCTTCCCACCCTTACAGGCTGGAATTCTTTCCCAGTATTCCATCTATCCCAGTTCTGGTTTGGCTCTCCCTGTGTCTCTGCAGCACCTCTGGACCCAAATGTTGCCCCCTGGGGTGGTTTGTGTGTCCCATGGAGAGGATGGATGAGTGACAGTGCTGGGATCCCAACAGTGCACACAAACCCTCCATGAATCCCTTCCCCAGCCCTGTCCATCAGCATTTGGAATTTACAGGAGCGTGGGTTTGGTTTAGTTCCCATAAAATGGGGGGGGGGGGGATAAAAAAGGAGGAGAAAAGCTGCAAATTGTTAATTTAAAATAAAAGCAGCAGAGTGGGAGGCAGGAATAGACCCCTTGTCCTGGTTTTCCCCAGGATCCTACAGGATGATGGGATGTGATGTAGCAAACCCCACTTTGCAGGGAGGTGTGGATGTTCCCTTGGGAAAACCATCCTGGTTTGGGAAGCTGGTCATGGAGTTGGGCCATGAACGTCCCTGTCCCACCTCCTGCTCCTTCAGAGCTTTGGAGCTTCCCAGGAAAGCAGGAGCTGTGGGATGAGGGGCAGGGGCGGCAGCTGGGAAGGAAATATTAGGAAAAAAGGCTTTTCCAACCCAAAAGTTCCAGCCCAGTGTGGAGTCTGGGAAGGGGGTCCTGGATTTTCCCAGGATCTGCCTCCCACTGTGGTGTTAATGGCAAAGGATGGTTTCCCTCTGCCAGAGGGAGGGATGGGATATGGGGAAGGAATTCCTGGCTGGGAGGATTGGGAGGCCCTGGAATGAATTTCCCAGAGAAGCTGTGGTTGCCCCTGGATCCCTGGGAGTGTCCAAGGCCAGGTTGGAGCAACCTGGGAGAGTGGAAGGTGTCCCTGCCTGTGGAACTGGATGAGCTTTCAGGTCCCTCCCAACCCAACCCATTCCATGATTCCATGATTCTCGGGCATCTCCCAGAGGAGAGGAGCTCAGGAGGAGCCCTGAGACGCCCCTGAGCCGTGGGACTCCAAGGAGGAGGCTCCCATTCCCCCCGGGAATCACTCCAAGGTCCTTTCCCCGCGGTGCCTCCCCCGTCCCTCCGGCTGAGCGTTCCTCGTCCCACACAAATATCCCAGGGAAGGACACGGGAACGGAGCCCAGCGGAGCCGAATCCACGGAGCCCAAACCTGGGAGTGATTTGGGATAATTGGTTGTTTGCTGGCTTTGCTCCCTGCAGAGCCCAGCACACATTTCACGGCTTCTCCAGTTACCGGCCGTTGGAAGAGCTCCTGGCGCTGGATGTCTCCTCCTGGGAATGGCTGCCAAGCCAGAGCTGCCTCCCGGAATGTTCCCCCTGTTCCTTTTATTCCCAGCTGGGAGACAGCCCCTGGCGAGGGGGGGGGAAAGCCCTCCCTGATCAATCCGCAGGGAATGCTGGATTCCCACCATGGAATCATGGAATGGCTTGGGGGGATCTTAAAGCCCATCCAGTCCCACAGGCAGGGACACCTTCCATGAGCCCAGGTTGCTCCAACCTGGCCTGGGACACTTCCAGGGATCCAGGGGCAGCCACAGCTTCTCTGGGAATTCCATTCCAGGGCCTCCCCACCCTCCCAGGCAGGAATTCCTTCCTGAAGGGAGAAATCCTCCTCCCTCCAGCCCAGCCCAGAGCTGATCCTGGGATGGGCTGGAGGAACCAGGGAAAGGCCTGGGCAGCCGAACATCCCGGCCTTTTCCAGAGGGATCATCCCATCCCAGCTCCAGAGCTTTCCCCCAGCAGGAATTCTGCCTCCAGCTGGGAGGGGTGAGTAGGCCCAGCCTGAGGTGGTGGCTCAGCTGCTTTGGGCAGGTTTGTTGCTATAATTCTCTGTATTCCCACTGGGAAGAGCCAGAGTGAGCAGGAGAACAGGGATAAGGATCGAGGCTCCCGTTATCCCACTGCTGCTCCGCTCCAGGCTCTGCCTGGGCCCGATCCTGGCCCTGCCTCAGTTTCCCTGGAAGGTGCTGGTGAGGATTAAGTTCCACCAGCAGCTGATTTGTCCATAGTGTGGGAATTTCCCAGCTTTCCATGTCTTTCTCCAGATTGAAACAACCATTCCAGCAACTTTTGGGACAGTTGGATTGTGCTGGACAAGCCCAGGTTCCTGGGATCTCCATTTGGGAATGCATCCCATGGGATGGGCTCGTGGTCGCAGGGAACCCTGGGCAGGGGGGGGAAATCCCTGTGCCTCAGCCTTCCTGACCAAAACGAGGTTAAAACCAGGGAATTCCCCCTGGGATTGGGGAAAAAATGGGATTGAAAACGTCCCTGGAGCCGTTGGGGTGACACAGGTCTGGGTTTGGGGATCCGAGGGAGGGAAGAACTGGGGGATCAGGCAGAGCTTCGACCCCATTCCCTGTTATCCCAAGGGATGAGGAAGTGGCAGCCAATGGCTTTGCTGATCCCAAGCCCTGATCCAGGGATCCTCAAGGCCACGTCTGAGGATTCCCCAGAGGTTTCCCCACTCCATGGAAGCTCAGCACATTCCCTGAGTGCCCTGGATGTGCCCAAACCACAATCCCAGGAATTTCAGCCCACTGGGGAATTCCAGGGATTTAAGGCATTAAAAAATAATAGTATTGGAATTTCTGTATTTCTGGGAGCTTTTGGCCCTAAGATATTCCTGTCTTTGGGATTCCCCCCTGGAAGGGGCTCTCCTGCTTCCCTTTCCCTGGAAAACTGCTAAACTGGTCCCACTGGTGAAATAACCCTGGATTATCCCTCTGATCCCTTGTTAAAGGTGGATTTTCCCGTGTTAGCAGAGAATTCCAAAGCTGGGCTCCCTGGAGCTGGAAAGGCCTGGACTTTTATCCCAGTAGTGAGCAGGAAAACGTTTGGGATCATGATTCCAGCCTGGGAGAATTGGGATAAAGGTGCCAGCCCACCTCGTGGTGATCCCTGCTCCGTGAGAGGGAACAGGGATGGGGAGGCAGGAAACCTCTGGATAACTCACTTCCAGGTCTGGAGCAGCTCCTTTCCAAGCTCAGATTATAGGCTTTGATCCCTTGGGATTAAATTTATCCCCAAGTGATGCTCAACCCGGGGGTTGATCCCGTGGGATCCATGGAAAAGCTGGAGAGGGAATGCAGGAGGTCCCTCAACCACCTGCTTCAGGCTCAGGGAACAGATCCCGACCTGGAGACCCTCTGGACTGTGTCGAGGATAAACCACTGGAGGTGATTTGGGATATCCTGAGGGAATTTTGGCTATCCCAGGGGAATTTTGACTACCTGGAAGGGATTTGGGGATACTTGGAGGGAGTTTTGGCTCCCTGGAGGGAATTTGGGATACCTGGAGGTGATTTGGGATATCCCAAGGTGAGTTTTGGCTCCCTGGAAGGAATTTGGGATACTTGGAGGTGATTTGGGCTGTCCTGAGGGAATTTTGGGTGTCCCAAGGTAATTTTGGCTTTTCAGAGGTGATTTGGGCATCTCGAGGGAATTTTAGCTTCCTGGAGGGAATTTTGACTACCTGGAGGGAATTTGGGATACTTGCAAGGGACTTGAGATCCCTGGTGGTGATTTGGGAGACCTGGGAGGGAATTTGGGATCCTTGGAGGTGATTTGGGATACCAGAGAGGGAATTTGGGATCCCTGGAGGGAATCTGGGATACCTGCAAGGGATTTGAGATCCCTGGAGGTGATTTGGGATACCTGGGAGGGAATTTGGGATCCCTGGAGGGGATTTGGGATCCCTGAGAGGGAATCTGGGATCCCTGGAGGGGATTTGGGATAGCTGGGAATGAATCTGGGATCCCTGGAGGGGATTTGGGCCCCCCTTGGTCGCTCCATGAAATCCCTCAGTCCATCCTTGTTGTGGTGGATCCGTTGCTCTCCCTGCCTGTCCCATTCCCACACGGATTCATACCCTTCCCTATTAACATTCCAGCTGCTCCCCTTCCCTCCCTTTTTTAATTTTTTCCCAGTTTTTTTGTCGTGACATCCGTAAAAATCCACTAAAATCTTTCACCCCCCTCTCTTTCCTTGGGGCTGCAGAAGATCCCGTGGGTAAGTCCTGGGATGAATCCAAGTGCTTTCCTTGGAATCCCGGGGAATGTCCCTGGAAAGCCAGGATGCTCCAAGAGGAGCTTTTGAAACACTGAAACGGGGGAAATCATGGAAGGCAAATTAAGATTTTCCAAAAAAAAAAAAAGAAGGAGTTAATTTGTGTGATATTCCCATGAAATCCAACGTCTGTCCCATTGAAATCCCACACCATTGGCGTCAAACAGAATTCCAAGAAACCTCTGGTGTAATTCCTGCGTTGGTCTGGAATTGTGTGGCCTTCTAAAATCAGGCATCATTATTCTGTGGGAATGTTTCGTGGGAATGTTTCGTGGCTCGCAGGCAAAGCCCCTCCGGCTTTGCTTTAGGAATTTAGAAAATGGGATTCTTGGAAAATCCGTGGTTTTCCCCTTGGAACAGCATCCTTGGGGCTGGAATGGTTTGCACAGGGAACGAGGCAACTGGTCCTTCCCGGTGGGAGATGAAACTGGGTGGGATTTTCCTGCTTTTTGGTCTGATATTGTGGGAAGAGGGTTTTTTGTCCTTCATTTTTCGTGGGAATGTCTGGATTGGAGGGATTTCTTCCTTCCCCCCAGGCTGTGTCGGGATGGGGGGGTTGGGTGGTGCTGGGGCACAACCAGGAAGTCAATCCCTGTCCCCAAAAATCTTGGCACCAGAGTCCAATTCGTCTCATTCCCTGAGTGGTCCCGCACGGAGAATCCCGGGAAAACCACCTTCCAAAGGGCCGGAATCTCCCTAAAAACGCTCCCGTTGTTTTCCTGGGAGCTTCACTTTGTCCTCCCAAGGAGAACCATCCTCCCAGGAGAAGGTTCACGGATTTGGGCCGGGAGAATCCCCCAAATCCCCTGGGATCAGGGCTGGAGGAGCTCCCGGGGGGATCCAACCCCCGGCGTTGGGGTCGGTGTGGGAATTCAGCTCCAGCAATTTGGGATTTTTCCTTGGATTTTTTTCTCCGGGATCTGTTGCAGGAGGAAGAATTCATCGACTGGTGGAGCAAGTTTTATGCTTCCATAGGAGAGAGGGAAAAATGTGGCTCCTACCTGGAGAAGGGCTTTGACACCCTGAAGGTGAGGGGATTCCCGCATTTCCGGCTCCTTGGATTCGCGCTCCCGGAATTTTGGGGGAATTTTTAGGCTTAGGAAAAAAAATGAAACATTTCACCCAGGGGAAAAAATGGAATATTTCCAAATGGATGTTAGTTTTAAAATGTGTATTGTTTTTTAAATAGTGCTTTAAAGATTAGTATTGTTTTAAAAATATATATATTTTTTAAAATTAAATACTGTTTTAAAAGGTAAGTATTGTTTTAAAAATATATATTGTTTTTAAAATAATATATATATATATAAATATTATTGGTTTAAAATAGAATTTTATATATAAATATAAATATTATTGGTTTAGTGTATAAATATTATTGTTTAAAATATAGTTTATATATGTAAATATAAATATTATTGTTTAAAAATATAATTTATATAAAAATAGAAATATTATTGTTTCAAAATATATTTATATAAAATAGAAATATTATCGTTTTAAAAAATGTAATTATAAATATAAATATAAATATTATCATTTAAAATATAATTTATATATAAATATCATTAAAAATGTATTTTATATATAAATATAAAGTATTATTGTTTTAAAATAGATTTTATATATAAATATAAATATTGTTTTTAAATATTTTATATATAAATATTATAATTTTAAAATATAATTTATATATAAATATAAATATTATTGTTTTAAAATATAGTGTATCCATAAATATAAACATAAATATTACCGGTTAAAAATATAATTTATATATAAATATTATTGTTTTAAAATATAATTTATGTATAAATATAAATAGAAATATTATTGTTTTAAAATATATTTTATGTATAAATAGAAATATTATTGTTTTAAAATATAATTTTATATATAAATATAAATGTAATTGTTTTAAAAATACCTACTTGGAAAATCCAAATTGCTTTGCAAAATCCTCTCCGGAAGCTCTGCTGCCTTCAGGAAATCATCACTTTGGAAGTGGCCGAGGAGGTGGGGGAAGGGCCACCCTGGGAATTGTTTGGGAATGAGGAAAACCGGGCAGGATTTCACACACAGGCCCCAGCAGGGCTAAAACGGGACAAGACCTTTCCTACCCTTAAGGAAAACGTTCCCGGCGGGAAGATGTGTCTGGTGGGAGACCCTGGAGGAGCCCTTTGTGGTGGGCTGGTGTTTATTGTAGGGTCACCAAACTCTCCATCCCCATCCTGAGGGGCAGCAGGGGCGGGAGATCCCGGGATATTTTTTTCCCTGTGGGGGGATTTTCCCGGGCCTGAGGAGGTCGGAAGGAGCCTCGTCCCCGTCCCGTCTCTCCCTGCAGGTCTACGACACGGAGCTGGAGGAGCTGGAGGAGTTCGAGCACCTCTGTGACTTCTGCCACACCTTCCCCCTGCTCCGGGGCCGGAGCCGCGACTGCAGCGACGACCCCTCGGTCGTGGGGGAGTTCAAGGTGGGAGCGGCTCCCAAGGCCTGGAATTAGGGGGGGGCTGGGAGGGCCCTTCCAACCCAAACCATTCCAGGATTCCGGGAATTACAGGAGCTGCGGTTGCCCCAGCCCTGGGAGAGTCCCAAGGATAGGTTGGAGCAACCTGGGAGAGAGGAAGGTGTCCCTGCCCAGGTGGAATCAGTGGGATTTACAATCCCTTCCAACCCAAAGCATTCCAGGATTCTGGAGCCCCTCTGCTCTGGAGCCAGGCTGGGAGAGCTGGGGGGGGTTCCCCTGGAGAAGAGAAGGCTCCAGGGAGAGCTGAGAGCCCCTGGCAGGGCCTAAAGGGGCTCCAGGAGAGCTGGAGAGGGACTGGGGACAAGGGAGGGAGGGACAGGACACAGGGAATGGCTTCCCACTGGAAAAGGGGAGATTTAAATGGGATATTGGGAAGGAATTCCTGGCTGTGAGGGTGGGGAGGCGCTGGAATGAATTTCCCAGAGAAGCTGTGGCTGCCCCTGGATCCCTGGGAGTGTCCAAGGCCAGGCTGGAGCAACCTGGGAGAGTGGAAGGTGTCCCTGGGTGGAACTGGATGGGATTTAAGGTCTCTCCCATCCCAACCCATTCCGTGATTCCATGAATCCATTCTGGCTTCAAACTGCCAGAGGGCAGGGTTAGGTGGGATATTGGGAAGAATTCCTGGCTGGGGGGGTGGTGAGGGCCTGGGATGAGTTTCCCAGAGAAGCTGTGGCTGCCCCTGGATCCCTGGGAGTGTCCAAGGCCAGGTTGGAGCCCTCGGGATAACGGGAGGTGTCTCTTCCCACACTGGCCCAAGACGACCTTTCAGGTCGCTCCCAACCCAACCCAACCCAACCCATCCCACGATTCCATGATCCATCCCACCATCCACTGGGGACGCCCATCGCTCCTGAACTCCCGTGTCCTTCCCAGGGTTCCTTCAGGATCTACCCCCTTCCCGAGGATCCGCGCGTGCCGGCGCCGCCCCGGCAGTTCCGGCAGCTCCCGGCGCGGGGTCTCCAGGAGTGTCTGCTCCGGGTCTACATCGTCAGGGCCTTCGACCTGCAGCCCAAAGACTCCAACGGGAAGGTATCCCACTATCCCGGTATCCCGGTATCCTGCTATCCCACTATCCCGCTATCCCAGTGGGAATGGGCTCCGGGGGTGGGATCTTGGGACAGGTTGATTAAAACCGACCAAAACCTGTTGATTCTGCTTAAAATTCGGGGATCTGTCCCTCCTTTCTGTCTCCGTTGGAACTCTGGGAATACCAGAGCCAACTCTTCCTCCTCCCCCGGGGGTTTTTTCCGTAGGATTAGTTCAAATGTGGAAAGGAGTTTTGGCTTTTTAGCGGGTTTTTGGGGGGATTTTGGTGCCAAAGGGCGACGAAATTCTCTCTTTCCCAGGAATTCCTTTGCCAGTGCGGAAGGAAAATTTAGGGCAAAAAGGAAATTGGGTCTTTATTTTATTATTTTATTTTATTTTATTTTGTTTTATTTTATTTTATTCTATACTGTTTTATTTTATTCTACACTATTCTATTCTATACTATTTTATTTTATTTTATTCTACACTATTTTATTTTATTTTTATTCTATACTATTTTATTTTATTTTATTTGTTCACTTTGGGTCACTTTGCCCCCCCCCCAGAAAAAAAAAATATCTCAGGGAAAGGTCCTTTTTAACTGTCTTTGTTCCAACTGGAAAACAGGGAAAAAGTTAAGGAAAACAATGGGAAATATTTGAATAGGTGAGGAAAGAGATGTGAAATATAGAGGGGAAATAATATAGATATGAAATATATTAAATATATAAAAGAAATGTATGAAAAATATTATATATATGAAATATATGAAATAGATATGAAATATATATATGAAAAATGAGAAAATTTATATATATAAAATATATGAAATAGATATGAAAAATATACATATGAAAAAAAGAAAATATATATATATGAAATATATGAAATAGATATGAAATATATATATGAAAAA
>NW_020885427.1:0-14990 GCF_003945725.1 Corapipo altera
TTAAAATTTCTTGCATGCTAACTTTTAGTAAAAACACAATCTTTCAATTTTAAGTCATCTACAAGTGAGTAGAAGGACTAAAGAGAGAGATTCTACTTTCTATTCTCAATTACTGTCATGTCCGGATTCTCCAGGGCTACTCCCCCGCAAGCCAGTCACCGCCGAGCTGCTGTTCCCCGGGCCGCCCCTCACGCCGTGCAGCTCCCAGGGATCCCCGCAGAAGTCTGGCTGGCTCTGCAGAAGTAGCTGTCGGCGTTGCCTCTGTCGCTGAGGTGCCTCTGTTGCTGAGGTGCCTCTGTCGCCTCTTGCTGTGGCTGCCAGCGCCGGCACGCCGGACTCTGGCAGCTGTTTCAATAATCCTGGAAACGCGTGTCCTCTTTTTTTTTTTTTTTTTTTTTTTTTTTCCGAAAACAGCGTCCGTTGCCAAGGCAGCGAGCCACGGTGGCTGCTTTCCGGGTTTCATGGAGGCCTCAGGCGCCAGCGATGCAGCGCCATCTAGCGACGCGGAGGCTCTAGGCAGCGTCGTTCCAGGTGACACATGCGCAGTAGCAGGCACAGTGAAGAGTGACACTGCCGACTGCGCAGCCGCAGTAGAGAGCGGTGCCGCTGGCACGGCTCCAACTGTAGTCTCCGCCGCTACAGATATTCCTGCAGCCTCTCCACGTCCTGCTGCTACAGACACGGTGCTAAACAGAGGTGATCCCGCTGCTGTTAAGCTTCCTAGCATTCGCAACTTCGCAGCCGCAGGCACGGGGATCTCCCCTACAACGGACCGACCGGGGCAGGGACGTGCCGTAGTCCCGCCGTCTCCCGACAGAGCTGTTTGAACATTTATGAGGTCCCGTCACTCAGAACTTAAGTCTTGTAGCGACTCAACTGCCAGACGCCCAACCATAGTACACTTTCTAGCGTCTCCCGATCCCGCAGAGATCTTGTCCCAAAACAATTCCTTTATAGTGTCCCTTGTGGACACCTGAAAGGCGGTGTGAGCAGTGAGAAGTAGATTCCTCGCTCTCACCCAGTGCATTAACCCCTTAGGGGCTTTTTAATCAGAAACAGGCTCTCCTAGAGAGAATATATATCGGAGGAGCGTTTCCAAGGCCTCATCCCCTTTGGATGCTGCAGGCCCCATGCTCTCTCCCTCGGTCGACTCACCGGGCCAGGGTAAGATTTCCTCGGTGCCGTGCGCACGGCCTTAACTACAGCGCCGGGGACAGCGCTGCCTTCACGACCGCTTCCCTCAGCTCCTTCATCCGCCTTACGTCCCTACAGAACTCGGGGAAGTAGAACTCCCTGTTAAACGGGCGCCAGGTATCGGCGGAGAGGCTCGGACAGACTTGCACACGAATCAATATGATTGGCAAAAATGTCCCCTTTATTAGAGGAAAGGCAGCTTATATGCTGCCTGTGGCACAGAGACATGTGATTCTTCCCCAGACCACATTGGATACATAAGGAAAACATACTGTGGTGTACGGTACTAATTGGATAACAGTAGGTGTCCATAAAACTTGTTTTCCTGACAGAACAACTCCTCCTTCACCTTGGCACAAGGCCTGCAGCCATACCAGTGGTGCAGTGTCTTTTACTGTCTGCACCAAGCCATGCCAAGGTGAAGGTCTCAGAAATGCAATAGAAATTGTTCACACAATTTCTGTCTTCCGACAAATGCCCTTGTCCTGTCACTCCAGACCCTTGTAAATAGTCTCTCTCCATCTTTCTGGTTGGCTCCCTTCAGGCACTGGAAGGCCACAATTAGGTCACCCCAAAGCCTTCTTTTCTCAAGCCTGAACAATCCCAATTCTCTCAGCCTTTCCTCACAGCAGAGCTGCTCCATCCCTCTGATCCTCTTGCTGCTCCCCTCTGCACTCGCTCCAACAGGTCCATGTCCTTCCTGTGCTGGAGCCCAGAGCTGGAGGCAGCTCTGCAGGGGTGACAACATTACAGCCCTGTGTGTTCCAGCAAGGACACTGGGGAACCTCCTGGAGTAAAGGGGCCATTGTGACACTGTAGGGCCTTCTGGACCCTAAGGAACTCTGAGATACTTTGGAACCTCATGGAACCAAGGGTTCATTGTGCCATGAAGGCCCTCTTGGAACTATAGGGAGCCCTGAGACATTTCGGAAACTCATGGAATCAAGGGGCCATTGTGACACTGAGGAACCCTGGGGACTCATGGAACCAAAGCAACCCTTGGACAATGTGGAACCCCATGGAATTACTAGGCCACTGTGACACATGGAACCAAAGGAACCCTGAGACTTTTCAGAACTTAATGGAATCTAGGGGCCACTGTGACACCGCAGAGCATCATGGAAACAAAGGAACCCTGGAACACTGTGGACCTCAAGAAATCAAGGGCCCGTATTGGCACTGTGGAACCTCATGGAATCAAGGAGACATTCTTACACTGCAGGGTATTATTGAGCCTAAGTGACCATTGTGACACTGTGGAACTTGATGGAGTCAAGGGGCCTTTGTGACATATGGGGCCTCATGGAACCAAAGGAACCCTGAGACATTTCAGGACCTTGTGGAATCAAGGGACCATTGTCACCCTGCAGAGCCTTATAGAGCTAAATGGACCCTGGGACACTGTGGAACGACGGAATCAAGGGGTCACTGTGACACTGCAGAATCTCATTCAACCAAAGGAACCCTGGGACAATGTGGAACCACATGGAATCAAGGAGCCATTGTGACCCTGTGGAACCAAATGGAAATACTAGGCCACTGGGACACTGTAGGGCCTCACAGAACCAAAGGAACCCTGAGACACTGTGGAACCTCATGGAAAAAAGGGGTCATTGTGACACTGCAGGGCTCATGGAACCAAAGGATTCCTGGGACACTGTGGAATCTCGTGGAACCAAGGGGCCACTGTGATATGTGGGGCCTCCTAGAATCAAAGGAGTCCTGAGACATTTTGCAAACTCATGGAATCAAGGGTCCATTATCACACTGCAGAGCCTTACGAAGCCAAATGGACCCTGTGACTCTGTAGAACTTCACGGAATCAGTTGGTCATTACCACACTATAAAACCTCATGGATACTCTCAGGTTCCCATTATTAAAAGAGGCCTCTGCCCAAATTCAGCTGCAAAGGAGACCATGTGCCAAAGTCAGCAGTCCAGCTTTGATTTATACAGTAAATAGGACGGAGAGAGAGAGAAAGAAAGAGAGAGAGAGAGAGAGAGAAGAAGGAGGTGGTGGGAAGCCAGTGAAAGAGAGACAGAGATAAGTAAATGTATCACACCATGGAGATCCCTGAGGCTCCCGCCGGTCCTTCTTCCCCCTGCTCTGATCAGTGGAGGGTCCCCAAGTTGTGCTTCTGGGCTATCACTTTTATACAACCCAAGCCCTGGCTATTCAGGGGGGTAGATGCTGTTCCCACAGCTTGGGCTGGCACGTCTACAAGGACTTGCTTCCTTTCCCACAGTTTGCCACGGTGGGAGTTTTGCCCGCTGTGCTTCCAGTCTGCAGGTGGGAACCTTTGTCTGGATGGGTTCCCCAGACCTGCCTTACCAGCCCTGGCTTCCTCTTGGGGCTGTCTGCTCTTTCCCACACTCTGCACAGTGCAATTCTGTCCTGGGGGCTACTTCCAAAGCTTCACCTCTGTTTAGGCCTTGGAATTAAAGGCCTTCCTGTTTGCCACCAGTGCTTATGTGTTGTGGTGCCTTATGGGATTTTCCTGCTTTGACAGTGTTTTGAGACAGTTCATTGTGCCCTTCAAGTCCTTCCATGTGCACACACACACCACTCTCACCAGTGTCTGGCCCTCCAAAGAACACAAGCCCTGATGATTTGTAGCTCCCACTCCAGTGGTTGGCACTTGGAGCTCCCTCCGTACCCAGAGCTCAGAGCTCCCTTGTGCCAGAAAGTTTAAAGAGATTGTGCCTCATTCTGCCAAGACAACCCTTGGAAAAAAGTTGTCCCTCTGTGTTTCCTGAGATAAGAGCACTCTATTGTCACCTTCCAAAACCTTGGAAAGGTCCCAGAGATCACCCAGGAAGGAATTTGGGGCCTCAAGCACATGACCCGTATATAGAGACTGAGGACTCAGGGGTCAGTGGTGCAAAGATTGAGGACAGTAGAGGAGTAGCCTGAGAGGTCTGGAAGGGGGGTGTCAGAGCTGGTGGAGCTTTTCTTCCTGTCAGAAAACAGCCTAAGAAAGAACTAGTGCCACCAAGGGCAGCTGGGGTGGCCTAGACTGGTGACAAGAAGTCAGAACTTTCCCTCCAGTGTCAGTGTTGTGGTGGAATATGTCAGAAAGGAGTCTGGATGAACCCAAGGCTTTGTGTGTGCAGGAAGAACCAGGGAGGACGCAGAGATGTCAGTGCAGGAAGGTGCCAGCCAGGTGGGGCAGCCGGGGGGATGACGACAGCCTGCAGGGAAAGGGGCAGGGCATGGACACCGTAGGACAGCCTGGGCTGGAGAGGAGACAGGGATGGGGAGAAGCTGAAAGGCCCTGACACAGCCACCTTCTGCAGGCCTTTGGCAGTGGTTGCTGTCTGTGCCCCTGATGCCAGGAGGAGGGGAGTGCCCCTTGCAGCCCTGGGGCCTCATGGCCTCCTTGTCCCTGCTCAGCAGCCTGGCAGGTGCCACCCCATGGTCCTGCCCTTGGCATTGCACATCCCACATCCCAGTGCCCCAGGAAGAGCCCTGAGGAAGGAGGCAGGGACAGAATCTGCCTTCCCAGGGGATGGGGGTCAGGACTTGGTCCTCTGGATTAAGGAAACAAGTCAAGGTTTATTCAGCATCAGAGCCACCTTTCCCTTGCTTGTCGATCCTTGTCATCACTGTCTGCACTTTTCTGCTCTAACTGGAATCTGGGGACACCTTCTCAGTTGTGTCCCTCAATGAGACTCATTAACACTACAAGAAACTAGTGTTTCAATCTCTGACTTCTTGAGAAGTTGTTTGAACTTCCTCTCATGGACTGAGTCTCATGTAAACAACCTCAAAGTCCCCTGAGGGTCAGGAAATGCCTGGGGCTGTTGCTGTGCTGCTGAGCTGGGCCAGGCTTCTGGAACACAGGGAGCTCCTGACAAGCAAGAAGAGCTTCAAAGAGACAGCTCTGCTGGTGAGCAGCTCCTCTGCACAGCCCAGCAGGGCTGAGGGCACTGCCTGCAGCACCCAGGGCACAGGAGAGAAGGCAGAGAGATGAGAGGCAGCCTGGGCTGGGAGGTGACTGAGTTCTTGCTATGGGAGAAACCTTCCCAGGATTTGAAGGAAGAATTCTCTGCATGTAGAAATATTAAACTTGCCTTCCTGGAGGCATCTCCTAAAGCTGCCACATCCCACAGCTTCTAGGATCTTTCAGCAATACTCTCCCAGTTGCTGCAGTGCAGGGGAAGTGGCCACATGGCAGAGCAGGGCAGGAGCTGCAGGCAGCAAGGGCAGAGAGGAGAAGGGAGCAGGAGGTTCAAGGGATCCTGGGCTGGGAGGACAGGGCAGAGCTGCTCAGGGCAGGAACCTTGCCAGCCCGTTGCCACGGTCAGGCTGTGGCTGCAGAGCAGTGCAGGGGAGTTGCTGCAAGTGCCTCTGCCAGCTGCCAAATGGCAGCAGTGGCAGGAGCTGTCAGGATGGCTCTGCTGGATTTGCTGGGCTGCAGCAGGAGAAGCTGCTGCAGAGCAGGACTTGCTGCTGCCCCCTCAGAGGCCCAGGGCAAGAAGGTTCCCTGTGGCAGGGCTGGCTGTGGGGTGGGAAGGTGGGGGTGCAGCCAGGGGTGCCCAGGGCTGTGGTGCAGAGCAGGGTCCTGCCCCCAGGGCTCTGTGTGCTGGGGCAGGGACTCTGCTGCCTGCCAGGCTCAGCTCTCAGCCCGGCCAAGGAGCTGCCACGGGGCTGGGGGAGAAGGGCTGTGGGGAAGGAACAACTCCTGGGAGGGCAGAGCAGGGCAGAGTCCTTCTGATCTCCAAAGTGGGCTGCAGGGATGAGGGCTGGTCACAGCTCCAGATCAAAGCAGGAAATTTCCCAGAAGGTATTTGCAAGAGGCACAGACAGACAGGAGGTACCTTCAAGAGAATGAACCAGTTCTTTCAGTGTTATACTCTGTGTGGTCTGGGTGCTGACTGCAACAGGGAAATGAATCTCTGAGCACAGGAGGAGACACTGAAACTTGAACTCTGTTAGATTAGAGGAGATTGAACCTGAGAGTATCAGACATTAAAACTGTCTTATAGACAACATCAGTGTCACTTTCTCAGCCCTGGGCCCAGGGAAGCAGCTGCTGGGAAGGACAGCTGCAGACAGCAGAGCCTTGTGCAGGGAGTGGGGGGCAAGTGCCCCCAAGGCCTGGGGGAGGGGGCATTCAGGCAGCTCTGGGGGCCCTTCCCTGCAGCTCTGCTGGGCACTGTGTGCTGGGCCAAAGAAACGAGAATTCCTGCAGTGGAAAAGAACCTTCCAGATGTGATGGTAAAAATGGAAAACACAGGTACAATTATTCTAAGCTTAGACTAAGCTTCTGCTCTGCAGCCCCAGCTCTTCTGAGTCATGGGTGTAGAGATGGAACTTTTGTACTCCAGGTCTGTTACATCTGACATTCCTTGTATGAGAGCTCTACCAAAAAAGTTCCATGTCCCCCTGGAGCAGAACAAAACTGATTCCTTGGCAGTGCATTTGGTGACATTTGACACATTGATTTCTTTTAAAAATTGAGTTGCTCATTCACAGAGGTCTGTCTTAACCGTTCCCTGTCCTTTCCTTTTTTGAACAGGCTCTGTGCTAAGAAGCAGCAAATGCCCAACAGCAGCTCCATGCCCCAGTTCCTCCTCCTGGCATTTGCAGACAGGTGGGAGCTGCAGCTCCTGCACTTCTGGCTCTTCCTGGCCATCTCCCTGGCTGCCCTCCTGGCCAACGGCCTCATCCTCAGCGCCGTAGCCTGCGACCACCACCTGCACACCCCCATGGGCTTCTTCCTGCTCAACCTCTCCCTCACAGACCTGGGCTGCATCTGCACCACTGTCCCCAAAGCCATGCACAATTCCCTCTGGGGCACCATAACCATCTCCTACATGGGATGTGCTGCACAGCTCTTTTTCTTTCTGTTCTTCATCTCAGCAGAATATTTCCTCCTCACCATCATGTGCTACGACCGCTACGTTGCCATCTGCAAACCCCTGCACTACGGGACCCTCCTGGGCAGCAGAGCTTGTGCCCACATGGCAGCAGCTGCCTGGGCCACTGGCTTTCTCAGTGCTCTGCTGCACACAGCCAATACATTTTCCCTGCCCCTGTGCCAGGGTAATGCCCTGGGCCAGTTCTTCTGTGAAATCCCACACATCCTCAAGCTCTCCTGCTCACACTCAGGCTACCTCAGGGAAATTGGGCTTCTTGGGGTTGGTGCCTGTTTAGGGTTTGTTTGTTTTGTTTTCATTGTTTTCTCCTATGTGCAGATCTTCAGGGCTGTGCTGAGGATCCCGTCTGTACAGGGACGGCACAAAGCCTTTTCCACATGCATCCCTCACCTGGCTGTGGTCTCTATTGTTATCAGCACCTCATTCTTTGCCTACCTGAAGCCCCCGTCCATCTTCTCCCCATCCCTGGATCTGGCACTATCAGTTCTGTACTCGGTGGTTCCTCCAGCACTGAACCCCTTCATCTACAGCCTCAGGAACCAGGAGCTCAAGGATGCCCTGAGAAAAATGATGACTGGATGCTTTTCAGGAGCAATAAATTGCCGAGTTTCTGCTATGTAGCATACAGAACCGAACTCACTAATGGCCCAGCTTTCCTGCTCAGGTTTTCCATGGAGTTCATCAGGTCCTTCTTGAAAGAATTTTCTTTGCAATGATATATTATTATGCATCTGCCTTCTAATTTAGTGTCTACCCATTGAATTTGACCCCAAGATGTATAAAGGATGAATTGTGCTCAGAGTATTTAAACAAAATAAATGAATCTGCCGTGCCTTCTTTGTCCAAGATCCTGCTTCTTAGATGTTCCTAAAGGACAGCACACTGCAGGACAGGGTGTATTTGCAAACGGGAAGGGGACAATAATCCCAGCCCAGCAGCACTGTCAGGGAGCCGAAGGGCTTGGTCTTTGCAGAGCTGCTCTCTTGCCACTTCCACACTGTCCTCCTGAGCTTCTTTCTCGCTGTAAGGCCTGAGTGCTCTCTGAGCACAGTCCTGGGGGCTAGAAACCCTTGGAGTACAGGCAGGGACAGGCCCTGGCAACTTCTGAAGCAGAGTTGGGCTCCCTTACAGCATCTCCAGGATGCTGTGGGATCATCTGAGGGCACTGCATGGACTGGGTCACTTCTTTCGTGACCTTGCTCCAGGGCTGGAACTCTCCTGCAGTGACACCATGACACTCCTGCTCTCTGCTTTCCAGGTTTCATTTTTAGATCCAGTCTTCCCCTCCTGTTCCCAGGGACATCCTGGGAGTGCTTCAGAGCTGCCATCCTGGGGCAGCTCCTGCCCAGCGTGGGCAGGCACAAAGTGTCTCCACGTGCTCTTCTCCCCTCCCCAGTGCCACTGTTTTCTGCAGCCTCCTCATCCTCGCCCAGCACAGCCCTCCTGGCACAGTTGGACACAGCCCTTGTTCTACCCCCTCCTCAGGCACCTGCCCAATCCCCTCAACTCCAGCCTGATGGCCAGAAACCTTCAGGGCAGGGAGGCACTGGGGAAAATGCTGAGGAAACCTTTCAGCTGCACTCAAATCCAAATGGAGGGGTTGGCCTCGAGGAAGAAATCCCTTCTCATTCTCCAGAACCACCAGGACAACCTGTGTTGTGTCCTGGGCACTCCTCTGGAAGTGTGGGCTATGGAAAAGGTTTTGGTGTCAGGGCTATTGAGAAGGCTGGGCAGTGTCACTGGGAGACCTCTCCCAAACCCTTGGAAAGGCCAGAGCCATCCCAGAGCTTCCTGGGGCCTTGGCAAACGCAGTCATGGAAGCAGTCTGCAAACAGGGCAGCAAGGAGGGTTGAGAGAGTTCCAGACTGCTCAGACTCATCAGGGAAGGGGATATGGCAAGTCCTCCTGCAGCCCTTCCCAGGCATGGGAAGGACAAGGTAGGGATTGCAGAACCCCTGTGGGAGGGAAAAGAAGGGGATGTTGTGTGCCCAGACTTTATCAAGGCCCTTGACATGGTCTCCTGTGGTCTCTTTATGGCCAGATTGGTGAGAGCTGGACTGAAGAAGCGGAAGATGTGGTGGGTGGGAATTTGGCTGAATGAATAGTGTCAAATAAAATCCATGGTACAAAGTCCTCTTGGCAGTAACTTCCTGGTGAAATCCCTCAGTGACCAGCCCTTGAACACCACTGGAGAACATCTTTATTATCTCTCTGTACATTGGGACAAAATGTATTTTTAAGTCCTTTGTGAATGATGCCAAATTTCAGGGAGACCTTGAGCAACCCCTGGTTTAAAGACACATATTGGGATGGGAACTCCAATAAAATGAATTCACTCCCCTTTTATTCCCCACCACTAAAGGGATACAAAATACAAGGAGGTATAAGTGAAAAAATAAGAGTTTACTGACAAGAAATATAGCAGTAAAAACAGCAATACCAACACAAGTATTCAAAGCAACAGCAGAGAGAGAAATTGCCTCCTCTGTACCCATCTGCCCAACTCCCTTTTGTTGGGAGATGAAACAGGGATCAACATGTTTCCCTTCCCCCTTTTCCTCCTGAATGAACAAAGAACAAAAAACAAAACCAGGGGAAAGAGGAGGCAAAGCAAAATGTGGGAAGCTCTCTGGTCTGAGATCAGTTGTGCTGCCCAAGGACACGCTGACTCCAGAGGTGTCCAAGCGGGGCAGAGCCAGCGGCTCCGGTCCGTGCGGCGACGGGGAGGAGGCAGCGGTTCTGCTTGATTCCATGGAGTTCTGGGGAGGCACAGTGGGTGAGATTCCACATTGTCCCTGCATTCCTTTGGTTCCATGAGGCCCTGCAGTGTCACAGAACCACTTGATTCTGTGACTTTACAAAGAATCAGAATGGTCCCTTGATTTAAGGCCAACTGCACATGGGGCTACCTTGGGGGGATTGTGGCCACCCAGACAAGGGAGTTGTCACCCCCCTGGACTCAGCCCTGGGGTCACCACATCTGGACTGGTCTGTCTGTCTGTGAGGTTCCCCATTCTGGAGGAATGAGGAAGAACTGGAGAGGGTCTAGAGGAGATCTGACAGGATGGAGCTTTTGTCCATATTGGAAATAGAATGAAATCTCCACAAAGAGTAGCATGGAAGGTTGGGACTGAAGGTGAGGGAAATGAAATATCACTCAGTGAGGACCCTTGTGGTGCAAGAGGTCCCCCAGAGGGAGTCAGGATCAGCCCATGGCTTTGTGTTGCAGGGAACAGCCAGAGCTGGTGCAGAGACATCAGGGAGGGTCTAGAGATGCTGCTGGGAGAGGGGTGGGAAAGCAAGAGGGGTGTGTGCAGCCTGCAAGGCCAGAGCAGCAGCAGGGCCAGGGCAGGACAGCCTGCAGGAGAGATGGCCAAGGGCTCTGGCAGGGCTGCAAGGCCCAAAGGCACCCAGGCCTTTGTCCCCTTGCCTCTGGCAGCTGCCTCTGCCACTCAGGCCACCACAACCAACTTGCCTGGCAGGTTCTGCCCTTGGTTTCAACCTCGCCCCTCCCTCAGGAGCCTGGCAGGGGTTGCCCTGTTTTGGGCCTTTGTTGTTCCTCCCCCTCCCATCCCAGTGCCCCCCAAACAGCCCTGAGCCAGCCGGGAGGGACAGGATCTGCTGGGCCAGGGCCTGGGGCTCAGGCCTTGGCCTTTGTGCTGCACAAAACAATGGAAGGCTTTGCTCAGCATTGCAGGGGCCTGCCCAGAGCCTTTGTCTGCCTGCACTCCTGGCCTCCAAAAAGCTGCTCCAAGGAGTCCCTGGGGAGGCTTTGTCAGTGCCTGCCCTCAGTGGGGCCCAGCAATGCTTCAAGGCACTTGCAGTTTGGCTTCTGACTTCTTCAGCAGCTGCTTCAATCTTCTCTCAGTACCTCAGGATCATGAGCTGGGCTGCAAACACACCGTGGGGCTCATTAAATTCCAGAAATCCCTCAGGATCTTTTTGTCTTTCTTTAGTTGTCTTCAAGGCAATTTCAAAACAAGTTTTCAAAATTTGTATTTTTTTTGTTTTAATTAAAGGATAGATATTTTTTAGTTTAGAGGAAAGGTGATAGAGGTGTTCTCCAAGTGATCTTGATGCTGAGTGTCTCCTCAGGAGATCCAGACTGACCCTGGATGATCAACCTTGCTCCTCACCCCCCAACCTCACCAGTTCTGACATGGCCTATCTTGGACTGACAGCTGATGCAACTTCAAACACACTGCGGGACCCATTAAAACATTGAAAAACAAAATCTTTCTATTCCTTTAATTGTCTTCAAGTCTTCAAGAGTTCTACAGCTAATTGGAGTTGTTTTGTAGTTTAGCTAAGCAGGAAGATTTTAAAGTGGAAGTCATGAAAAAAAAATATTTTTTTTTATGACAGGGAATGATTTACACAGAGATCTGGGATGCAAGAGGGTCAGGGCACAAAGGATTTGGATCCAAAGGCAAGGAGGCAAAAGACATTAGTAGCATTTAATCATTAACCAACTGAACAGTTATCAGGTGATTCAATAGCATTTGCTACAACTTTAACAGTGACTGAATTATAGATACACAAGAACAACATTCCCACCACAGTCAATTCACACCCACACCCAGGCAGAGATTTGTGGACACATCAAGAGCTGGCTGTGGAAAGGTCCCTCTCCAACATTCTCCTTGTTATCCGAGAAACACTCCCCCAAATCCCTTTGTGTTTCCCACCAGACAAGGGTGACAACTGGAGGAGTGTTTGTGGAGGGGGATCAGAATTGTCCTGGGCATCAGCGAGGGTCTTTGGAGTGTTGCAAACTGGAGGGTTCCCGAGCTGGGAGAGGCTGCCAGAGGTGTCCCACTGAGAGGGAGGTGCTGGGGAGCTGCCAGGGCCTCCCTCAGCACTGCTGGTTGTGGGCTCCCAAGGGGACTGGCTTTAGTTATGTGCTGAATTTCCATCCTGGTGTCAGGAATGACTGGAGTTCCCAAACTATTTGGGAATTGTATCTGAACTCTTCTATTTGGGTTATGATTCAGGTAGGGAATGTTCCAAGGTTTTCATCGGATGACTGATTATCCTGTGTTCCCCAGCTCTTACACCCATCCCAGTCAGCTGGACGGTTTATCGACAGTGTGTCCCGAGGGGCGGCACCTCTGATGCCATAGAAACCCCTCCCCTGGAAGAGGAAACCTTTGGAATTCAGGAGCTGTTCTAGTGGAGCATGAAAATGAACAGCAGTTTTCCTAAAGCCCAGCCCCAATCAGAACAAAGCCAGGCCCCATCAGTGGCAGAGCAAAGGTCCCCCCATCGCTGTGTCCCTGTGGCCGCTGAGGCGGCAGCGCAGGCCCGAGGCGGTGCCGGGTCCCGGTGCAGCCGGGGCAGAGCGGCGGCTGCGCGAGCGGCAACCCCGGCGGTGAGTGCGGCAGCGCCGTGGGAGCGGCGGCTCCGGGCACAGAGGCCGGCGGCAGCCACTGTGGTTCATGGAACCAAGTGGCCATTGGGACACTGCAGGCCCTGCTGGAATCCAGGGGCCGGTGGGACACTGGGGAGCCTCTTGGAGCCAAGGGAACCCTGGCATATTTTGGAACATCCTGGAATCAAGGAGCCATTGTGACACTGTAGGGCCTCATGGAACCAATGGAATTTTGGGACATAGTTGAAACTCAAATCATCAGGGCCGTTGTGACACTCCAGAACCTCATGGAACCAAGGATCTGTTGTGACACTGAGAGGCTTCATGGAACCAAAGGAACCCTGAGAGTTTTTGGAACCTCATAGAATCAAGGGGCCATTTCTGGCAGGATGCTCTGCTCTGACAATACCTAAACAATGGTCAGAGAATGCAAACAATGCAAGCTCTCTGTAGTGAGTTACTTCTGGTGTCAAGGTGCTTTTTTTAATGTTGAATTATGCTAAACCCAAAATGCTTCCTGAGACATCAAACACACATCTTGCTTTCTGGAGCTGGTTTTGACAGATAAGCTGCTCCCTGGCCTGCAAATATGTCTGGCAGTCAAACCCTTGATAACTATAAATACCTCGTCCAACTTCCATGTGTCAGATTCTTCCCCAGACTTCCTTGAAGTGTGTGGAGCTTCTGCCATGAAGCAGGGACAGCTCTTCATGGTCACTGCCCAGGGGTTAAATGAAAGAGAGAGAACTACCCCCTGTCGTTGTGGGGTGAGTTACCTCAATCTCTGCTTCAGGACTGTTTCTTTTTGCTGGCTTTGATCCAATTGCTTTAATAGAATGACTTTGATAGACTGCACTGTCCAATCTTACACTATACTGCTAGGAGGTTTTGACTTTTGTACTGTGTAGCAAAAAATTCTGTTTAAGGTCTTTCATCTGTTTCTTGTCTGATCAATTATCTATTCATTTGTCATAATAAATAATTCATTTTATAGAAATATTTCTTATTTACCATCACTAAAACCTGCCAGACAAAGTGTTTGAATCACACCTCTATAATTCCTTCAGTCGAACCAAAAATCTGAGTCTGAGATTGGATCCAGCCACCCCCAGGCTCCTCTCTGAGAAGGAATTTAGAAAGCAAGGGGGTCCTTTGTGCACCTCGTAGCTCAACGAGACGGCTTCTGCCATCAGCTTTGTCTAAGCTTTCCACCCCCCAGCCCCAAGCTGTGACGCATGGGCATGTCTTGTCCATGCAGTGCAAACATGGACTCCTGAGCTGGTCATTTGCTGTCCCTCCTTGGAGGGAAGAACAAGCCCAATGGCCTGGGGTGAGAGGCCAGTGCTGGGAGTGGCGCTGGCTGTGCCAGGGCACTGCTGGGTGCCCCCACCCTGAGCACTCCCCCCCTTGTGCTGGTCACTGCTGTTTTCCTCTGCAGGGCGTTGTGTTGGGCACCTCCTGGAGAGCCAAGTGGAAAGCAGATGGAAGCTTTGAGGCCCTGGCCTGAGGAGATGCCCCTGCAGGATGGCAGTGCTGCTGCAGAGGTCAGCTCTGTGCCAGCAGTGCCCGTGGCTGTCCCTGCCTGCAGTCCCTGGACAGTCCTGCAGCAGGACTGGCACCGACTGCCAGAGCACTGAGGACTCCAACAACCCAGGGCTCTGCAGGACTGTGTGGAAGGGAAGGGAGAGGAGGCCAGGAAGGAGAAGGGCTGCTGCTCTCTGGCAGTGCTGCTCTGCTGGGACTCTTTTCTGACCCAGCTCTGCACAGAGGCTCTGACCCTGCAACTGCAGAGAAGTCAGAGAGGAAAGATGTGAGGCAAACAAGCCAATGCAGAGTTCCTTATTTGGTATTTATGCACACAGTGAGTACAATTGCCAATTTGTACAGCCTGTGGGCCAGGCTAGAAAGGCAAACACTGAATTAAAAATTGTGTTTAAATTTTTTTTGTTGTGAATAAATTCACACAAAAATAACACCCCTCCCAGGAGCAAAAAATAGAGAAGATATGGTGGGCCTTTAATGAAATCCATAACAGGATTGGCTTTCAATGAGGTACATAACATGCAGAAGAAGGAGAGTTTCTTGCTTCTGAAAAACACTCAGTTATGATTTTCCTCAGGGCATCCTTGATCTCCTGGTTTCTGAGGCTGTAGATGAGTGGGTTCAGTGTTGGAGGAACCACCAAGTACAGAACTGACAGGGCCAGATCCAGGGATGGGAAGGAGATGGAGGGGGGCTTCAGGTAAGTAAAGAAACCAGTGCTGACAAACAGGGAGACCACAGCCAGGTGAGGGAGGCACGTGGAAAAGGCTTTGTGCCGTCCCTGCTGAGAGGGGATTCTCAACACAACCCTAAAAATCTGCATATAGGAGAAAACAATGAAAACAAACCAACAAAATACTAAAGAGCAACTAACCGCAATAAGCCAAATTTCCCTGATGCTGGAGTGTGAGCAGGAGAGCTTGAGGATGTGTGGGAGTTCACAGAAAAACTGACCCAGGGCATTGCCCTGGCACAGGGGCAGGGAAAATGTATTGGCTGT
>NW_020885428.1:0-14969 GCF_003945725.1 Corapipo altera
TCCCATATCAGAATCTGCAATACATGAATATCCGTAATATTCACAGAAGTGTCTACGATTACTTTTTTGTTAACAACATCACCTGCCCCAGACAGAAAAAAATTTATACTTTCTGCCCAGGAAAGTGGTGGAGTCAGCATCCCTGGAAGAATTCAAAAGACATGTCAATGTAGCACTTGGGTATATGTTTTTGTGATGAAAATCGTGATGCCTGACTCTCTGATCTTAGAGACATTTTCCAACCTTAACTATTCTATGATCCTGTGATTTTAGGATTTGTAAATATGATTCACACTTAGCAACAGAAAGCAAATACTTTAAATTATTGTGCTGAACCCTTCACTGATGCACTGATTCCAATGCACTGATGAAAGTTATATTCCTAAAAAATTCCTCTGCAGATTTTGTCAGACACAGCTGAGTAACAAGCACCAATTTTTCCATGTTTAGACTGCTATGATGAAAAGAATGGAGCATTTACTCATGAGACTTCACTGAAAGAGCTATGTAACAGAATATGAATTCTTTTTAAGACTCATAATTGTTCTGTACAAAAATTATCCTAGTTCATGTTTGCATACAGGATCAGATTAGACAGGCCTCAGTATTTATAGATTCAGCATTGCTTAGGGAATTCATTCTTGTTAGGATCAGCAAAGTCAAGTAAGCAAACAGATTCTGTGGGCTGGGTCCCCAAGGAACTGTCTCCAGCTAGCATGAGAATGCTAGAAGCAATTATCAAAGATGTTGTCAAGGAAATGTGAACTGTGGCTTCTTATATCTGAAATGATCATGAGATTCATTTGGACATGATGGGGAAATAAATGACTATGTACTTTTCTAATCATGGATAAGATTCAAAGTACTAGTATTTTAGAGATTATGGAGATAAATAGGGTAGAAAAGATCAGTTTTGCTACAGTGCTACTCTACTACTCAGGAAAATCTGAATAAAATTTCTTATCCACTATTGTTACCTTCAAAAAGTATAATTTAAGAGTAAAGTTTAAAATGAAAGATTCCCATGTCTTTAAAAAAAGAAACTTTAGAAAAGTAAATATATTTAATGGTATGAAAACCTTAATTTTATTTTTTTTGTTGCCAGAAAGTGTTTTCCTTAATTTGAAATCATAAGTAAGAATATGTATTGTAAGTTTACATGCTTTCTTCCAACATTAGAGGAACAAATATTTGTCTGATCATCAATTCAAGAAAAAATAAAATTAAATAATACATAGAAAAACATGTACATGGAAGAATAAACATCTCTATTACCTTCCTTGTCTTTTAGCAGTGGAATGCTAATGTGCATCATTGAAAATCATATAATCTAGGAAATATTTCAAAGGCTTTCAGTTAAAATGCACTTCACAAAAATCATATATTCCAATATTGATTGAATATAACTATGAATAGAAAATTAATTCATATGATGTCAGATTTGAAGGGACCCTTTGGCTCATCAAACCTAGCTCCATACTAAGAAACTACAATGTGCAGCTGCTGCTACACGTTTTTCAAGCTTTGCTTTGAAAAGTGGTTTGTTCAGCCTTTTGCCCAGACTAATACTGAGAAGTTCTTTCCAAATTTGCTTTTTATGCTACTTACAAAACCAAATATTTCTTACAATTATCCATGTAACTCTTTAGCCTATTCTGTCAATTCACTTTTGTACCAGTTTGCTGTTTACTTCACTCCAAGAGCTGATGCCTTAATGTCTTGAAAGAATAGCCTCTTATTCTTTGTTTTTGGGGAATATAAAGTATGAGGGCATGCAAATGTTTTTGTGTTTTGGACTTGTGTTTGCAGAGCTAGGCAGCTGGGAAAAGTGGAGAAGGGTAGATTCTTTTAGCGCAGGTTGAATACACACCTCAGTCTTTCTTGGTTTGGAAAAAAAAAAAAGTGAAAACAAACCAAACACAGAAAACTGTTAATTTTGGAAAGATTCAGAGGAATCAGAATTATTCCCACAGTCCATGCACCATGAAACATACATTCTACAAAAGATGATGGAATCACAACTGTAGACTACTCCATCATGCACACAATGATTTTTTTCAGTTTTTCCCATAGGGTCCATAAAATGTTCATTGTAATCACACAAAAGCCAGAATTGTTGCTGAACTATTTTTTGACATTATGCACATCCACAAAGGGAGATCACAGTTTATCTTTTTTTGCTTTTACATACACTAACCAAAGTCAAGGTTTACTACTCAGAAAAAAACAATACATTTTTCATAAAGAATTTAAATAAAATTTAATTCTGTGATTGATAGGTAGCATAAAGGCAAACAAGCATCCTCTCCTCTATCAATTATCAAGTAAAATCCAGAAACTTGGGTATCACAAGGTAGTTGGTAACTTGGTACGGTAACATTTGGGGAACATGGCAGAAAAAGGGTATAGCCATGTTTCCAAAAACTGCATTTTACAAAAGCTTTTTAAAAACTTTCTGACAGATCATTGTTTCTTCCTTTTGTTCATGAAATGTTGATAAACTAAATTCATTATTTCTTCTTAAGATTGCATTGATTTCTTCTCAGATGAATAGGGCATGACTGAATAATTTATTTCCATCAAGTGAAATATTGCATATTCTTATAATAAAATATATTTCTAAGGTAGAATCTATCAAACCAGAATATTTCAGTAAAAACATTTTTACTATATTGTATTGAAATAAGTTTATTGATTCATATACCAAACAGAAAAATTAAAAATCATATTTCAGTCTTATCATGATGCAGCTGGCATCTAATATTTCTTAGAGTTGTGTTATAAGATTCCAATCTTTTGACATTATTAAGGTTTGAAGTTAATCTAAATTTCACAACCTCCCAAAGGTTATCCCACCAAGCAGAGGTATATATTAAAGAAAAAATTATAGCAAGCACCACTGGGTAGAATATTTTATCTTAAAATTTGGGAGAGAAAGTCTCCATTTTGCAAATGACAGGTCAAAAAGATAAGATAAAACAATCCCAGTTGAAGTGATAGATATGTACAGGTGTCTCAGAATGCTCTTGAAAGCAGAACTTAAAATCTTTACAGCAAAATCAATGAATTCCTGATGGTGTCAGGGAAATGGATCTTATTAAAATAATCTTTCTTTCTTGATCAGATTTTTTATGTAAGCACTAACCATAAATCATCATGCCACTTTATCCATCTCCTTTTGACATCTTGTAGCCTTAGAATTACCTCTAACAAAGCTTGCACCAAGCAGACATACTCTCAGCAACTGTGAGAGAGAAATGAAGTGAAAAGGATCACGGTAATTGCTCTTGCTACTTTTGTAGCAAGAGACATCACTGGAAATTAGACCTGTATCAGAGATTGTCTTCCCAGCCCCTCTACTTCGATTTTCTTTCCTTAATTTATGTGTGAAGTGGGGAGAAGGTATTAGACTATGGAAGAGATTATTTTCTCTCTTGGGAGTGTTTGTGTGGTGAATACAGTCATTGAGGTTAAAGGACACCATCACCTCTGTTAGTAAGTACCTCTGAAGAAACAAAAGCATATCTAACAACATAACCTAAAGTTTTTGTGCTTCAGATAGCCTTATTAGTTAGGTCTAATACATTAGGTATCTAGGTTGCTTATAAAGCAAACTGTTCCCCCAGAAACATTTTAATTTATTCTCTTTGTGAATAATTTGCTCAGGAACTAGGAAAGAATTATGCTTCTGACATAATGGATTAATAAGACAATATTCAACCAACAAAGGAAATTGAGTACAAAGGTTACTAACTGGGGATGAAACAAATTTTAAAAAATACATAACCTATTTCTCTGAATTTCTAATGTACTTAGGAAAGTGGATAACATTTCATCGACTCCTTGTGAAGAACTACTATTTCTTGAATACTGCAGGAGATTTTTTGTTAAACAAAAATAAAATTTACATGTAATATATGTATTCATATTTACACATTTATTGAATATATACTTGCATATTTACTGAAGTATGAGATTTGCTTTATGAATAGCTGATTTTTGCTTGTAGGGTTATGTTTGCCTGTTTGTTGGTATATGTGTAGATGTGCACACACTAAAGGAAGAACTTGTAGACAAAAAAATATTCATATCAGTTTAATGAACATCCAGGAGCGGAAACCTTTCTTCAAGGTAAATGCGTATATTTTCAGCCTGGAAATTTTCTATGATTATTCCCTTTTAAATGTCTTTTACATAGATTAAATTCTTCATTTACCTAAAAAATAAAAAAAAAATCAAACCCCTTGATATTTAAATTAGATTCTTGTGCTTTGGAGACAGTTGAATTATAAGTTAGAAAAAATTAATCACATATAAAGTGAGGTTCAAGTTGTTGATATCATTTGGAATCTGTGACACTTCTGCTTGGAGAACATCAGATCCAGATTTAATGAAACACAGTTTCCCAGAATAAAAGAACTATTTTATCTTTACCCTTCTGTAAAAATGTACACAAACCCACAAATATATATAGATATACATGCACTTATCTGGCCATTCGCTTATCTAGAAAGCTGCTGAGTGACACTTTACAGAAAAAAAGCAGCTGGACAGTAAACAGAACATGAGACACTAGGGAGCATGGCAGAAAAGAAGGTGACTGCCTGCAACCTAGGCACCTTTGGACAGCACCCCATCAGCAGGTTCAGGGAGGTGGACCTTTCTCTCTCTTTGGCACTTATGAGAGCTTCTCTGGAAGTCTGTGTTCACTTCGGGGCTCACAGAGTGAGTCCAGACAAAGGTAACTGGGATGGTGAGCAGACTGGAACATCTGGAATGCAAGGCTGAGAGATGAAACTGGTCAGCCTAAAGAAGGGAAATTTCAGGGAAGGCTTTATGTTACCTGATCAGATGAAAAAGTCAGACATTTCTGAGAAGCATACAATGGAAAGGAAGCTGGAAACATCATTCTATCATGGAGTGACTATATCAGTGAACAAGGAAAGGGCTATAGATATCATTTATCTGAAATTCTGTAAAATCTTTGACACAACATCCTTCTTTCTAAATTGTTGAGACAGGGATTCAATGGATGGACTGTTCAGTAGATAAGGAATTGGTTGAATGGTGACATCCAGAGGATAGTGGTTAATAGTGCAGAGTCACAGTTGAGACCAATGTCATTTATTATCTTCACTTATGACACATATGAAGGGATTGAATGCACCCTCAGCAAATTTGCAAATGACACCAAATTGAGTGGTGTAGTTAACACACCTGAAGGATGCACTGGCACCCACAAGGACATGGACAATCTTGAGAAGTGGGCCCATGGGAATCTCATGCAGTTTAACAAGACCAAGTGCAAGGTGCTGCACTGGGTCATGGCAACCACTGGTACCAGTATAGACAGGGGGGTGAACAGATCTAGAGCAGCCCCGTTGGGAAGGACTAGGGTGTGTTTGTGGATGACAGGCTGGACATGAGCCGGCAATGTGCACTCACAGCCCAGAAACCCAACCACATCCAGGGTTGCATCAAAAGCAGTGTGGCCAGCAGGTTGAGGAAGGTGATTCTGCCGCTTTGTTCTGGTGAGACCACACCCGGAGCGCTGCATCCAGCTCTGGGGTCCACAGCACAGGAAAGGCACTGACCTGTTTGAGTGAGCACCGAGTTGATTAGAGGGATAGAGCACTTCTCTACAAGGAAAGGCTAGGAAAATTGAGATTGTTCAGCCTGGAAAAGAGAAGGCTCCTGGGTGACCAACTGAGGCCTTCTGATACCTGAAGGAAGACTGCAGGAAAGATGGAGACTATTTATAAGGGTGTGTAGTGACAGGACAAAGGGAATAGCTTCAGACTGAAAGAGTAGGTTTAGATTAGACATGAGGAAGAAATTCTTTACTGTGAGGGTGGTGAGGCACTGGAACAGGTTGTTCAGAGAAGTTGTGGATGCCCCATCCCTGGAAGTGTTCCAGGCCAAGTTGGACAGGGTTTTGAGCAAGCTGTTGTAGTGGAAGGTATACCATGGCGGGTAGGTTGGACCTAGGTGATATTTAAGGTCCTTTCCAATCCAAACCATTCTCTGATTCTGTGAAAATGAGGAATGCCAACTAGATAACAGGAAAATAAAATATCATGAGGGTGATCAAACACTTGGAGAGGTTGCTCATAGAGATTCTGGAGTCTTCATCCATTCAGATATTCAAAACTCAGCTGGTAAGCTGCAAGTGATCTTCCCTTCAACGAGCAATCTATACCATTAGTCTCCAGCTAAAGACATCCCTTTTCTCAGTCTTTTTTCCTGATATTTAGAACTATTGTTTCAAACCATAACCTAAGAGCTGGTGCCCACATAGATATTCTTTAAGCATTTACATTTCTCAAGAAAGAAATCTCTATCCTTTTCCCCCAAACAGTATATTTTTTAAATAATTAATATGTGATGTAGTGGTTTAAATTTAGCATATTTCTTTATTTGTCTGAAGACTTTCAATGAAGCTTCTTTCAACTCAATATATTTATTATTTCATTCTGACTAGGTCATCTTATATGAAAGTGAAATCACCACATCATATTTCAGTGGTCTGAAAAATGATTCAATATGGAATTTAAAATGCTGACTATTCAATGCAAACTGAGAAACTATGTCAGAGAAAATCCCTATCTGCACCAAAAGTGAGTAGGAAAACCAAATAAAATCTTTCCACTCACAGTTTTGGTGTCCTGTCACTTTTTCTTTTGTGATTTTAACAAACTAGGCTTCCACAACAGGAAGTTGCTATGAATTATCTTTAGCTTGCCTCTTGAGGGATAATTATTTCATACCACTTGTGTGTCAAAGATGGAAGGTTTCAAATCAGTTTTAAAATTGGCTGCTCCTCCTAATGAAGCAACATTTAGAGTTCATTACTCTGTTATGTATTTCTGCTAGACCATAGTGAGGGTTTAAAAGAACAGCCTTACAAGTAATGAGTTGTCATACTATATGAATTGCTTTCTACCATTTTAATACACTGCAATGTTTTTTGTCTGTCCTACAGACAGTGTTCACTTCACAGGAGTGGAAGTAAAATGGGCATTCTGAAAATGTTTTCTACTAAAAATACTGAAAATCATTTCACCAAACCTCTCAGTGTAGATATTTACATTGGGCTTGGTTCTCCAGACTTGCTTTAGTGTTATTGAGGAAGATGGTACATAAAACATTCTCAAGCAGTTCCTATTGCTCTCGCTTAGCTATAAAGGGAGTTCCAATGTTCAATATGCTGGCCTCCACAGATGACCAATGTCACAGAGGTACTCTGAGCATCCCACCTCATCCACCTCCAGAAAACTACAGGCTCAGCATCCAGTCTGTCAGGCCTGTCCAAGATAGTTTAGGGTATCTCATATTCTTTTGTGCTGTCAGGATTAGCAAAGGGCCTGTGATACAACTGACTAGCTCAAAGGTTGGTGTACTGGTTCCTGGAGTGGGATGCAGTTCAAGATTAGTATTTCTCATTGTAGATTTACTGTGTGTATGTGAGGTCTTTTATAGGCACCCATTATAGTCAGAGGAGATCTATTGCTTCATATGCCTCCAACAGAGGCAGTTAGTGCCTTTGAGGTATCCTAAGGTATTTGAGAGATATGCAGACAGCTGAAAGACAAGATAAATGCTTCTTGCATGTCCCTCTGGACTGGCAGGTAAAGACCAGCTGCCCAGACATAGTCTGGGATATCTCAGGCATCCTTGGAGACCCGGATGACTCATACTTAGTAAAAGCTACGTATCCTTGCAGAGAATCTGCTCAAACTCTGGTAGACACCTGGTGTTTGCTCATCTGAATAACTTCCTAAGCTTAATTGAATAAGGGTTCATAATTTTGTCTAAACATAACTGTATACTGCCATTTGAGATGACAGTATTTCTTGTTCAAGTGCACCCATAATATTCCCATTCACTACCACCCTCAAACAAACCTCAAAATGAAGATTTTCTTTTTTGTGAAGTATTCAAACTTCTTTTCTGAACTGTGAAGGTAAAAGTCATTGTAAAAGTCCTTTAAGAGTTCTTTGCCCTTAGTATAACATATTTTATGTATTATTTTTCCTCTAATAATTCTTTTACCATTACACATTCATAAGAAACTTTTAGGTTTATTTATAAGTCATACTCTTACTTATTTTCCTGTAAAATAACTGACTGCATATTCTCGTAATAGCCTATTTTTCAGTTCTTGTTATATTCTCTTTCCTTTCTCCTTCAGCATCTCAGCAGTCCATTTTGATGCCACATTTTGCCAGCATTCTTCCCTACTGTGAAATATTGCAGAATTAGGACTGTTTTAATGAGCCGCCTACCATATTAAATGGTTGTGACTTTAATACCTTACTATACTGTAGGGACATTACTTAAATTTAAGTATGGGAAAGTATAATACTGACCTCAAATAACTATTACTATTTTTATTTCTGAACTTCAGGTTTTGTGGGTGTTTGATATATTTTCAGCAGAGTACTTTTTCAGTCAATCTATCAGACTCCTTACACAATGAGTTTACTCCTGACTCCCTCTTTTTACACTTAATTAACTTGATTAAATATTTATACTGCTGTCACAGCCTATGTCCCTATCAAAACTGAGGTCCTGTTGTGTTAACGACTAGGTACAGCACGAACACAGAAGTCCATCATATTAGTTACTTATGAAAAATATTGTTAACTTTCTGTGAAGAATTACTTGTTATGTGAAATATTATTCAATTTTCTGAATATAAAATAACCTTACCTAATATAAAATGATTTAATTTGAAGGAAAAATTATATAAATTTCCATACTTAATGATTAGGATGACTGGCTGATTTTGGCAACGGTAATATGTTACCTAAATTATAATTATGAACATTATCATTATGTTCAATCAACATAACCATATCTATTTAACACAAGGTACACAAAATGAGAAATACAAATACCTTTATAACAAGTAGAAATTCATATGTATTGTTAGTGGCAAAATAGACCATAAAGCAGACGTCTACATTCAGAGGAAGGAAGAGTAAATATGTTTCTAAAGGAACTCATACATTATGCATCTTACATATCTCAGAAGCAAAGCAGCAAAAAAATAAGTTATCCGAGAACACACACAAGAGGAGATTCTAATCCTTGTGCATATTCCTCTACATATACTTGTATTATTTCTCACTAAGTTACTGAAATAGAAAACCAAATGAATAAGTTCATAGCAGGGACTGATAGAGCAGGATAATAGTCTAAGTATGGCAAAATTCTCAGTTCTACCAAATTGAAAGAAAAAGCAATAATGTTGATGTAATCCAAATTTAAGGGTACACAATTTTGATTTAGACTTGTAAGAAAGTGAGAAACAGAGAATGTGATAGTTATTTAGGTAGTGATTACAGATCCTGTAATATTTCAGAAAACAGGTTTTGTTCAGAGAATCTAAATCCCAGTTTAGATGAGGCAACAAAGAATTATGGTTGCTCTGATCATCACCTTCTAAGAAGCACATACTCATAAAATCACTTCATACCAAAAATTTTAGCTACAAATCTCCTCATATACCTATACTCAGATTAGGGAATCTATTGTGATTTACAAATGTGTTCTTAAATTCTGCCTATATACCTGGATGCACTCAATCCATAAAACATGCTCTTCCCATTTAAAAAGAAACTCGGTGCACAAATATCTGAAAGAGAATGGGCTTAGAACTGTAATAGAATATGTTTAAGGGTTAAAGACGACCAATGCAGCTTGAGAAAAATTAACACATTGGGATCCTATTGTGATTAGGTGAGTGGGATCAAGTTCAGCTATCTGATCCTTTAGAGCACATTTAGTATAAACAGACAATATCAACGTTAAAACAGAGATTACAGGCATTTCCATTGACAGCCACCAAATGGATGAAAAAGATACTTCCCACAACCTGTTAGAATGCCTCTAAAAAATAAAAGGCTTTAGAATTAAATGATGAGGATCTAGGAAAAGAAAACATTCTGGTCAAGGATATCTGAGCCTCAGCATGGAAGATGAGAAAGACATGATTGTCCAGCTGAGTGATATCAGTGTCATCTCTGAAAGAAGAGGTAGCAGCAACAGGGAACAGGGTTCATCTGATACTTCTTTCGGCTGTTAATCTGGGGAGTTGGGAGGGGAAGACTAAATACTAATACTTCAAAATTTAAACATTTCTTGTATTTTTAAAAAGAGAAGAGGAACTAAACAAAACAATGCCTTTTTCCTAAAACGTTTGGAAGAAGGATAATTCAAGTAATTGAACTTTATGATTTTCCATCAGTAATACCTTTAAAGTCATTATCATATTAACATTTACAAGATGCATTAGGATGAAAACGCACGTGAACAACCTTTGTGTCTGATGCTGTGTCAATATAAGATCTGATTCACTCAAACATGAATTCAGTTACATAAATACTGAAAAGTTTATAAAGCTGCAGTGAATAAAACTTTTAGTTTTGATTCTTTTTTGAATGTGTATGTAAGTGACATTTGAAACCAGCACATTTAAACTGATACTTTCAGATCATTACACAAGTTCCATCTAGGAAATTAGGTAAGGTATTTAACATTCCTATTCTGTCTTCTTCTGCAAAATCTCTCAATTATGTATATTTATAAAAGAGGTAACAAAGTAGAAGGACTCTATTAGGTCAAATGATTTTTAACAGAAAGAAATCAGTAACAGTGTTGTGCATTACGGGGATTGTGCTACTCTCCCTGAAGGTTTTGAAATGTAAAACTGTCCTCATTTCAGTGTCTTTATTTTAACATAAAATCAAAGCTGAAGAGGAAGAATCAGAATGATCTGAAGTGTGAGATGACTTTTGAACTAGTCAGAAAATTAACTTCCTTAGAACCTAATATGCTAAGTTCAGAGATAATGACAAATAATAACTATATTGAAACGAATGGGAGTTTTGCTGGTGCTTTCATTGAAGCAGTGTTTTTCTCTTAGTCTGTGAAAAGTAGGCCTCTTTTCACTTCCTCTGGCTACTCTCCTCAGACGTATTTTCAACACATTTTTCAAAATTTGAAGCACTAACTTAGTTGAACTTAACAAAAAAAAAGGAGAAAAATTGCATAAAATAATGTAATTTAAAGTGGAATTGGTACTGAAACTTACTTCCTTTAAAAAAAGTTAAGCAAATGAAATCAAACCCAGTTATGTAAAAGATATGGGTGAACGGTATGGGTAATTGAATGGCTTTAAACAGCACAGAGAAAAACAAAACAAAGCAAAACAAACCGCAGTCATCTCAAGGTTTGTATTATTTTATAACAGCAACCGCACTTTATGGACTAATTTGGATTAACAATCAGTAATAGACTGAGATTAGATAAGATGCCTCTATTATTTCCTAAAGACAGGATAGTAATTATTTCAACGATATCCTCAAATGGAAAAAGAGCAGAAAATGATGCTACAAAACAATATGGCTTAAAGGGAAGGATAAATTTTATGAAGTGTTCATGTATGTGAAAATACTATAAAACATTGTTTGACTGGTAATAAAACAGCACACAGTATTTTGGCATCAGTCACAAATTAGTAGTTTCTAGCATTTACTTCTATTTGCTAAGTAAATAGCTACTATATCTGTTGGAAAGTAGCATAAGAGCTAGAGCTATGAAGACTTCCAAGTTGCGATGCAATTATAAATAATATGTATACCCAATGTAGTGGCAAGGTTAAATAAATGTATGTTCCATTAGCTATTCTGAGATCTGGATGAAACTAAACACCTTATTCAAGTCAGTAAGTAAATAGAATTACTTTCAGAATTGTCTGTGTTTAATGAATTCCCTGTTTAAGTAAGGTAAAACAAAACACATTTCATGATTATAATTCAATCTTCAAGTGAAGAGTTTAAATATAGGGTTACTCTGGAGAGGAAGAAAAACAGTGTTAGATGCAAAATACTACTTTTCTAATATTTCTTGATGGTTTGATTGTTTTTCTTTTGTTTGTTTGGTTGGTTTGGTTTTGAAGGTTTTTTTAGATAAAGTATTCACCATACAAAACTGAAATAAAACTTGAGTAATACTCAACAGATAAAATATTCAGAAGGGTTTAAAGGTATAAGATCCAAAACATCTTTGACTGTCAATGTTGCACATATTTAAAAGTGCCCAAGCCAAAAGACCAATCTTTCATCTTTAGATATTAGGAAAATTTTTTTTCGGTTAATATTGCTGAAGTTTGTCACTTAGGAAAGGGAGAATTCCCCATTTGGCCTCCTTTCTGAAGAGGCATATGTCTTTAGCAAAACAGGGAAAGACTCTGTTTAATTTCTGAATTCAATGAAATTACTGTCTGTGGACAGTGATGTGTATCAGGATGATACGACATTTGTTTTCTCTGTCAACTACTAGGCTATTAGCTCTTTGTACTAGTTAGAAAGAAAAATTTGCAGCTGCAGGACATTGTAATTTGCTTGAGATTTTCTGATAGTCTTGCTCTTCTGGTATCTATTATTACTAAACTGAAGGATTGATCAGGTTACAGAAGTGCGTAATCACATTACTCTGGCCCACTGGGATATGGGGCCATGCACGACCTCTGTGGAGCCTGCCTGCTCCTTCCCTCACTGAGATAGGATCCCTGGCTGGGTCTACAGATGAGGCTCAGCAGTTCTTGCCTTTTGGGTAGACATCGTCTACCTGAATTTCTCACAAGGTTTTCAATTTAGTTTCCCACAGCATCCTCCTAGAAAAACTCATGCATTATGGTCCAGGCAAGTGGCTGTCAGAAGGCACCCAGAGGGGTGGCCATAAGTAGCTACTTTTCAAAATGGCAACCTGACACAAGTGGAGATCCCTAGGGAACAATATTGGACCCAATGCTGTTAAATAACTTAATAAGTAATCTGGACAATGGGATCAAATGTACCCTGATGAAGTTTGCTGATGACACCAAACTGGGTGGGGAAGTCAACACTTTGAAAAAGAGAGAGTAATACTGCACTAAGTCCTGGATAGGCTGGAAGAGTGGGCTAACAAGACTCTTATGAAGTTCAATGAGAATAAGTGTAAGGTTTTATAATCCAGGAATACAGCACAGGCTGGGATCTACCCAGCTTGGGAGCAGCTCTGTAGAAAGGGACCTAGGGGTGCTGGCGGACAAGCTCAGTGTGAGTGAGCAGCCTGCTGCTGCAGCAAAGAAAGCCAACAGGATGCTGGGCTGCATCAATAACGGCATCACCACCACAGATAAAGAAGTTATTATCCCACTCTATTCAGTGCTTGTCAGGCCACACATGGTATTCTGTGCTCAGTTTTGGTCCTTGCTATTTAAAATAACTGTGGACAGGCCAAAGATGGGCCACAAAGATGACGAAGGGACCAAGAAGCCTACCCTGTGAGGAAAGGCTGAGAGAACTGGGTTTGTTCAGCATTGAGAAAAGAAGGCTGAGGGGAGACCTTATCACCATGTTCCAGTATTGAAAAGGTGGCTACAAAGAAGATGGACACTCCTTATTTAAAAGGAGTCACATAGAAAAGATGAGGGGCAATGAGAAATTCTAATTGGATACAAGAGAAAAAATTTTTTCAATGAGGCCAATCAGACATGACTTCCCCAGGGAAGTAGTGGATTTCTCAACACTGGACGCTTTTAAGCTGTAGAGAGTGCTGGGCCACCTTGTCTAGACCATGTTTTTGCCATGAAAGATTGAACCACATGATCCTTGAAGTACTTTCCAATCAGGTATTTGATGGTTCTATGACTCTATGAAGAGTTGTTGTGGACAGTCCCATTAAAGAAGCAGTGAAGACTGATATGGGAATGCAAGATACCTGTAGGTACCTATATATGTACTTTCATGTCCAATCCAAAGATATTAGAAGTGAAATGGTAAATGGAATGGCTGGTGTTACAGGGCTATTTGTAAAACTGTATGGATTAAATTTTACTTAATTCTCTGAACTAAAACTAAATAAAGTAATACAAACAATTTCCTCAAATATTATGAAGTACTTTCCGATCTAAGTTATATATTAATTATGCATTTCACTTTAATTAATTTTCAATATTTTTGCACAGTCCAGAACAGATCACTGCTTTCCTTTCATTGTAATTCTACTCTAGCTAATTTTAGAACCCTGTGCACAACGATATTTTGGGTTTATATTAAAGATGTTTTGAGATTCACTACAGCAACTTGACATCTCTTAATTCCTAATGTGATTTTCAATTTGAGAGTCTCTCTCTGGAAGGAGGAGAGAGTGTAAAGTAAATCATATCAAATCAGAAGTTCAAGTTTCTCCATCCAAAGTAGAGAAAAAAGAATAACAAACACTCTGCATACAACAAAAATATTTTAAAATACATTTATGCTTTACAAATGATATAATACACAAGAAAGAGATGTGGTTAAATAAAAAAATATATGTATTTTATGTTTTTCCCTATTTATCTCAATTGTTCTCTCTTTTGTCTATGTATCCCATTGACCATCAAACAGTAGTACTTAATACTCGCCATTGATATGATTTTGCTAATTTCAGTTCTAAGAAGATACCGCAATAATATCTAAAATGAAAATATCTTTCCATTGTGTAGTAACGTTTATTGTTCTTGCTTCTCTCTCTCAGAAAATGGCAGTACATCTCATTGTTTAAGTACATTAGATATATTTATTTCAGAACTAGTAGACTTTCTTGTCTTTTCACTATAGAAAAAAGTTTCAGAGACAAAAAAATATACTGATTGATTTATATGTAGCTTTCAGATGTAAACCCTTTAAGTCATTCAATTTAAGTGACACTTCTAACATCTCTTTTCCTTTAATACCTTATCATCCCATATCAGAATCTGCAATACATGAATATCCGTAATATTCACAGAAGTGTCTACGATTACTTTTTTGTTAACAACATCACCTGCCCCAGACAGAAAAAAATTTATACTTTCTGCCCAGGAAAGTGGTGGAGTCAGCATCCCTGGAAGAATTCAAAAGACATGTCAATGTAGCACTTGGGTATATGTTTTTGTG
>NW_020885429.1:0-14969 GCF_003945725.1 Corapipo altera
TCCCATATCAGAATCTGCAATACATGAATATCCGTAATATTCACAGAAGTGTCTACGATTACTTTTTTGTTAACAACATCACCTGCCCCAGACAGAAAAAAATTTATACTTTCTGCCCAGGAAAGTGGTGGAGTCAGCATCCCTGGAAGAATTCAAAAGACATGTCAATGTAGCACTTGGGTATATGTTTTTGTGATGAAAATCGTGATGCCTGACTCTCTGATCTTAGAGACATTTTCCAACCTTAACTATTCTATGATCCTGTGATTTTAGGATTTGTAAATATGATTCACACTTAGCAACAGAAAGCAAATACTTTAAATTATTGTGCTGAACCCTTCACTGATGCACTGATTCCAATGCACTGATGAAAGTTATATTCCTAAAAAATTCCTCTGCAGATTTTGTCAGACACAGCTGAGTAACAAGCACCAATTTTTCCATGTTTAGACTGCTATGATGAAAAGAATGGAGCATTTACTCATGAGACTTCACTGAAAGAGCTATGTAACAGAATATGAATTCTTTTTAAGACTCATAATTGTTCTGTACAAAAATTATCCTAGTTCATGTTTGCATACAGGATCAGATTAGACAGGCCTCAGTATTTATAGATTCAGCATTGCTTAGGGAATTCATTCTTGTTAGGATCAGCAAAGTCAAGTAAGCAAACAGATTCTGTGGGCTGGGTCCCCAAGGAACTGTCTCCAGCTAGCATGAGAATGCTAGAAGCAATTATCAAAGATGTTGTCAAGGAAATGTGAACTGTGGCTTCTTATATCTGAAATGATCATGAGATTCATTTGGACATGATGGGGAAATAAATGACTATGTACTTTTCTAATCATGGATAAGATTCAAAGTACTAGTATTTTAGAGATTATGGAGATAAATAGGGTAGGAAAGATCAGTTTTGCTACAGTGCTACTCTACTACTCAGGAAAATCTGAATAAAATTTCTTATCCACTATTGTTACCTTCAAAAAGTATAATTTAAGAGTAAAGTTTAAAATGAAAGATTCCCATGTCTTTAAAAAAAGAAACTTTAGAAAAGTAAATATATTTAATGGTATGAAAACCTTAATTTTATTTTTTTTGTTGCCAGAAAGTGTTTTCCTTAATTTGAAATCATAAGTAAGAATATGTATTGTAAGTTTACATGCTTTCTTCCAACATTAGAGGAACAAATATTTGTCTGATCATCAATTCAAGAAAAAATAAAATTAAATAATACATAGAAAAACATGTACATGGAAGAATAAACATCTCTATTACCTTCCTTGTCTTTTAGCAGTGGAATGCTAATGTGCATCATTGAAAATCATATAATCTAGGAAATATTTCAAAGGCTTTCAGTTAAAATGCACTTCACAAAAATCATATATTCCAATATTGATTGAATATAACTATGAATAGAAAATTAATTCATATGATGTCAGATTTGAAGGGACCCTTTGGCTCATCAAACCTAGCTCCATACTAAGAAACTACAATGTGCAGCTGCTGCTACACGTTTTTCAAGCTTTACTTTGAAAAGTGGTTTGTTCAGCCTTTTGCCCAGACTAATACTGAGAAGTTCTTTCCAAATTTGCTTTTTATGCTACTTACAAAACCAAATATTTCTTACAATTATCCATGTAACTCTTTAGCCTATTCTGTCAATTCACTTTTGTGCCAGCTTGCTGTTTACTTCACTCCAAGAGCTGATGCCTTAATGTCTTGAAAGAATAGCCTCTTATTCTTTGTTTTTGGGGAATATAAAGTATGAGGGCATGCAAATGTTTTTGTGTTTTGGACTTGTGTTTGCAGAGCTAGGCAGCTGGGAAAAGTGGAGAAGGGTAGATTCTTTTAGCGCAGGTTGAATACACACCTCAGTCTTTCTTGGTTTGGAAAAAAAAAAAAGTGAAAACAAACCAAACACAGAAAACTGTTAATTTTGGAAAGATTCAGAGGAATCAGAATTATTCCCACAGTCCATGCACCATGAAACATACATTCTACAAAAGATGATGGAATCACAACTGTAGACTACTCCATCATGCACACAATGATTTTTTTCAGTTTTTCCCATAGGGTCCAAAAAATGTTCATTGTAATCACACAAAAGCCAGAATTGTTGCTGAACTATTTTTTGACATTATGCACATCCACAAAGGGAGATCACAGTTTATCTTTTTTTGCTTTTACATACACTAACCAAAGTCAAGGTTTACTACTCAGAAAAAAACAATACATTTTTCATAAAGAATTTAAATAAAATTTAATTCTGTGATTGATAGGTAGCATAAAGGCAAACAAGCATCCTCTCCTCTATCAATTATCAAGTAAAATCCAGAAACTTGGGTATCACAAGGTAGTTGGTAACTTGGTACGGTAACATCTGGGGAACATGGCAGAAAAAGGGTATAGCCATGTTTCCAAAAACTGCATTTTACAAAAGCTTTTTAAAAACTTTCTGACAGATCATTGTTTCTTCCTTTTGTTCATGAAATGTTGATAAACTAAATTCATTATTTCTTCTTAAGATTGCATTGATTTCTTCTCAGATGAATAGGGCATGACTGAATAATTTATTTCCATCAAGTGAAATATTGCATATTCTTATAATAAAATATATTTCTAAGGTAGAATCTATCAAACCAGAATATTTCAGTAAAAACATTTTTACTATATTGTATTGAAATAAGTTTATTGATTCATATACCAAACAGAAAAATTAAAAATCATATTTCAGTCTTATCATGATGCAGCTGGTATCTAATATTTCTTAGAGTTGTGTTATAAGATTCCAATCTTTTGACATTATTAAGGTTTGAAGTTAATCTAAATTTCACAACCTCCCAAAGGTTATCCCACCAAGCAGAGGTATATATTAAAGAAAAAATTATAGCAAGCACCACTGGGTAGAATATTTTATCTTAAAATTTGGGAGAGAAAGTCTCCATTTTGCAAATGACAGGTCAAAAAGATAAGATAAAACAATCCCAGTTGAAGTGATAGATATGTACAGGTGTCTCAGAATGCTCTTGAAAGCAGAACTTAAAATCTTTACAGCAAAATCAATGAATTCCTGATGGTGTCAGGGAAATGGATCTTATTAAAATAATCTTTCTTTCTTGATCAGATTTTTTATGTAAGCACTAACCATAAATCATCATGCCACTTTATCCATCTCCTTTTGACATCTTGTAGCCTTAGAACTACCTCTAACAAAGCTTGGACCAAGCAGACATACTCTCAGCAACTGTGAGAGAGAAATGAAGTGAAAAGGATCACGGTAATTGCTCTTGCTACTTTTGTAGCAAGAGACATCACTGGAAATTAGACCTGTATCAGAGATTGTCTTCCCAGCCCCTCTACTTCGATTTTCTTTCCTTAATTTATGTGTGAAGTGGGGAGAAGGTATTAGACTATGGAAGAGATTATTTTCTCTCTTGGGAGTGTTTGTGTGGTGAATACAGTCATTGAGGTTAAAGGACACCATCACCTCTGTTAGTAAGTACCTCTGAAGAAACAAAAGCATATCTAACAACATAACCTAAAGTTTTTGTGCTTCAGATAGCCTTATTAGTTAGGTCTAATACATTAGGTATCTAGGTTGCTTATAAAGCAAACTGTTCCCCCAGAAACATTTTAATTTATTCTCTTTGTGAATAATTTGCTCAGGAACTAGGAAAGAATTATGCTTCTGACATAATGGATTAATAAGACAATATTCAACCAACAAAGGAAATTGAGTACAAAGGTTACTAACTGGGGATGAAACAAATTTTAAAAAATACATAACCTATTTCTCTGAATTTCTAATGTACTTAGGAAAGTGGATAACATTTCATCGACTCCTTGTGAAGAACTACTATTTCTTGAATACTGCAGGAGATTTTTTGTTAAACAAAAATAAAATTTACATGTAATATATGTATTCATATTTACACATTTATTGAATATATACTTGCATATTTACTGAAGTATGAGATTTGCTTTATGAATAGCTGATTTTTGCTTGTAGGGTTATGTTTGCCTGTTTGTTGGTATATGTGTAGATGTGCACACACTAAAGGAAGAACTTGTAGACAAAAAAATATTCATATCAGTTTAATGAACATCCAGGAGCGGAAACCTTTCTTCAAGGTAAATGCGTATATTTTCAGCCTGGAAATTTTCTATGATTATTCCCTTTTAAATGTCTTTTACATAGATTAAATTCTTCATTTACCTAAAAAATAAAAAAAAAATCAAACCCCTTGATATTTAAATTAGATTCTTGTGCTTTGGAGACAGTTGAATTATAAGTTAGAAAAAATTAATCACATATAAAGTGAGGTTCAAGTTGTTGATATCATTTGGAATCTGTGACACTTCTGCTTGGAGAACATCAGATCCAGATTTAATGAAACACAGTTTCCCAGAATAAAAGAACTATTTTATCTTTACCCTTCTGTAAAAATGTACACAAACCCACAAATATATATAGATATACATACACTTATCTGGCCATTCGCTTATCTAGAAAGCTGCTGAGTGACACTTTACAGAAAAAAAGCAGCTGGACAGTAAACAGAACATGAGACACTAGGGAGCATGGCAGAAAAGAAGGTGACTGCCTGCAACCTAGGCACCTTTGGACAGCACCCCATCAGCAGGTTCAGGGAGGTGGACCTTTCTCTCTCTTTGGCACTTATGAGAGCTTCTCTGGAAGTCTGTGTTCACTTCGGGGCTCACAGAGTGAGTCCAGACAAAGGTAACTGGGATGGTGAGCAGACTGGAACATCTGGAATGCAAGGCTGAGAGATGAAACTGGTCAGCCTAAAGAAGGGAAATTTCAGGGAAGGCTTTATGTTACCTGATCAGATGAAAAAGTCAGACATTTCTGAGAAGCATACAATGGAAAGGAAGCTGGAAACATCATTCTATCATGGAGTGACTATATCAGTGAACAAGGAAAGGGCTATAGATATCATTTATCTGAAATTCTGTAAAATCTTTGACACAACATCCTTCTTTCTAAATTGTTGAGACAGGGATTCAATGGATGGACTGTTCAGTAGATAAGGAATTGGTTGAATGGTGACATCCAGAGGATAGTGGTTAATAGTGCAGAGTCACAGTTGAGACCAATGTCATTTATTATCTTCACTTATGACACATATGAAGGGATTGAATGCACCCTCAGCAAATTTGCAAATGACACCAAATTGAGTGGTGTAGTTAACACACCTGAAGGATGCACTGGCACCCACAAGGACATGGACAATCTTGAGAAGTGGGCCCATGGGAATCTCATGCAGTTTAACAAGACCAAGTGCAAGGTGCTGCACTGGGTCATGGCAACCACTGGTACCAGTATAGACAGGGGGGTGAACAGATCTAGAGCAGCCCCGCTGGGAAGGACTAGGGTGTGTTTGTGGATGACAGGCTGGACATGAGCCGGCAATGTGCACTCACAGCCCAGAAACCCAACCACATCCAGGGTTGCATCAAAAGCAGTGTGGCCAGCAGGTTGAGGAAGGTGATTCTGCCGCTTTGTTCTGGTGAGACCACACCCGGAGCGCTGCATCCAGCTCTGGGGTCCACAGCACAGGAAAGGCACTGACCTGTTTGAGTGAGCACCGAGTTGATTAGAGGGATAGAGCACTTCTCTACAAGGAAAGGCTAGGAAAATTGAGATTGTTCAGCCTGGAAAAGAGAAGGCTCCTGGGTGACCAACTGAGGCCTTCTGATACCTGAAGGAAGACTGCAGGAAAGATGGAGACTATTTATAAGGGTGTGTAGTGACAGGACAAAGGGAATAGCTTCAGACTGAAAGAGTAGGTTTAGATTAGACATGAGGAAGAAATTCTTTACTGTGAGGGTGGTGAGGCACTGGAACAGGTTGTTCAGAGAAGTTGTGGATGCCCCATCCCTGGAAGTGTTCCAGGCCAAGTTGGACAGGGTTTTGAGCAAGCTGTTGTAGTGGAAGGTATACCATGGCGGGTAGGTTGGACCTAGGTGATATTTAAGGTCCTTTCCAATCCAAACCATTCTCTGATTCTGTGAAAATGAGGAATGCCAACTAGATAACAGGAAAATAAAATATCATGAGGGTGATCAAACACTTGGAGAGGTTGCTCATAGAGATTCTGGAGTCTTCATCCATTCAGATATTCAAAACTCAGCTGGTAAGCTGCAAGTGATCTTCCCTTCAACGAGCAATCTATACCATTAGTCTCCAGCTAAAGACATCCCTTTTCTCAGTCTTTTTTCCTGATATTTAGAACTATTGTTTCAAACCATAACCTAAGAGCTGGTGCCCACATAGATATTCTTTAAGCATTTACATTTCTCAAGAAAGAAATCTCTATCCTTTTCCCCCAAACAGTATATTTTTTAAATAATTAATATGTGATGTAGTGGTTTAAATTTAGCATATTTCTTTATTTGTCTGAAGACTTTCAATGAAGCTTCTTTCAACTCAATATATTTATTATTTCATTCTGACTAGGTCATCTTATATGAAAGTGAAATCACCACATCATATTTCAGTGGTCTGAAAAATGATTCAATATGGAATTTAAAATGCTGACTATTCAATGCAAACTGAGAAACTATGTCAGAGAAAATCCCTATCTGCACCAAAAGTGAGTAGGAAAACCAAATAAAATCTTTCCACTCACAGTTTTGGTGTCCTGTCACTTTTTCTTTTGTGATTTTAACAAACTAGGCTTCCACAACAGGAAGTTGCTATGAATTATCTTTAGCTTGCCTCTTGAGGGATAATTATTTCATACCACTTGTGTGTCAAAGATGGAAGGTTTCAAATCAGTTTTAAAATTGGCTGCTCCTCCTAATGAAGCAACATTTAGAGTTCATTACTCTGTTATGTATTTCTGCTAGACCATAGTGAGGGTTTAAAAGAACAGCCTTACAAGTAATGAGTTGTCATACTATATGAATTGCTTTCTACCATTTTAATACACTGCAATGTTTTTTGTCTGTCCTACAGACAGTGTTCACTTCACAGGAGTGGAAGTAAAATGGGCATTCTGAAAATGTTTTCTACTAAAAATACTGAAAATCATTTCACCAAACCTCTCAGTGTAGATATTTACATTGGGCTTGGTTCTCCAGACTTGCTTTAGTGTTATTGAGGAAGATGGTACATAAAACATTCTCAAGCAGTTCCTATTGCTCTCGCTTAGCTATAAAGGGAGTTCCAATGTTCAATATGCTGGCCTCCACAGATGACCAATGTCACAGAGGTACTCTGAGCATCCCACCTCATCCACCTCCAGAAAACTACAGGCTCAGCATCCAGTCTGTCAGGCCTGTCCAAGATAGTTTAGGGTATCTCATATTCTTTTGTGCTGTCAGGATTAGCAAAGGGCCTGTGATACAACTGACTAGCTCAAAGGTTGGTGTACTGGTTCCTGGAGTGGGATGCAGTTCAAGATTAGTATTTCTCATTGTAGATTTACTGTGTGTATGTGAGGTCTTTTATAGGCACCCATTATAGTCAGAGGAGATCTATTGCTTCATATGCCTCCAACAGAGGCAGTTAGTGCCTTTGAGGTATCCTAAGGTATTTGAGAGATATGCAGACAGCTGAAAGACAAGATAAATGCTTCTTGCATGTCCCTCTGGACTGGCAGGTAAAGACCAGCTGCCCAGACATAGTCTGGGATATCTCAGGCATCCTTGGAGACCCGGATGACTCATACTTAGTAAAAGCTACGTATCCTTGCAGAGAATCTGCTCAAACTCTGGTAGACACCTGGTGTTTGCTCATCTGAATAACTTCCTAAGCTTAATTGAATAAGGGTTCATAATTTTGTCTAAACATAACTGTATACTGCCATTTGAGATGACAGTATTTCTTGTTCAAGTGCACCCATAATATTCCCATTCACTACCACCCTCAAACAAACCTCAAAATGAAGATTTTCCTTTTTGTGAAGTATTCAAACTTCTTTTCTGAACTGTGAGGGTAAAAGTCATTGTAAAAGTCCTTTAAGAGTTCTTTGCCCTTAGTATAACATATTTTATGTATTATTTTTCCTCTAATAATTCTTTTACCATTACACATTCATAAGAAACTTTTAGGTTTATTTATAAGTCATACTCTTACTTATTTTCCTGTAAAATAACTGACTGCATATTCTCGTAATAGCCTATTTTTCAGTTCTTGTTATATTCTCTTTCCTTTCTCCTTCAGCATCTCAGCAGTCCATTTTGATGCCACATTTTGCCAGCATTCTTCCCTACTGTGAAATATTGCAGAATTAGGACTGTTTTAATGAGCCGCCTACCATATTAAATGGTTGTGACTTTAATACCTTACTATACTGTAGGGACATTACTTAAATTTAAGTATGGGAAAGTATAATACTGACCTCAAATAACTATTACTATTTTTATTTCTGAACTTCAGGTTTTGTGGGTGTTTGATATATTTTCAGCAGAGTACTTTTTCAGTCAATCTATCAGACTCCTTACACAATGAGTTTACTCCTGACTCCCTCTTTTTACACTTAATTAACTTGATTAAATATTTATACTGCTGTCACAGCCTATGTCCCTATCAAAACTGAGGTCCTGTTGTGTTAACGACTAGGTACAGCACGAACACAGAAGTCCATCATATTAGTTACTTATGAAAAATATTGTTAACTTTCTGTGAAGAATTACTTGTTATGTGAAATATTATTCAATTTTCTGAATATAAAATAACCTTACCTAATATAAAATGATTTAATTTGAAGGAAAAATTATATAAATTTCCATACTTAATGATTAGGATGACTGGCTGATTTTGGCAACGGTAATATGTTACCTAAATTATAATTATGAACATTATCATTATGTTCAATCAACATAACCATATCTATTTAACACAAGGTACACAAAATGAGAAATACAAATACCTTTATAACAAGTAGAAATTCATATGTATTGTTAGTGGTAAAATAGACCATAAAGCAGACGTCTACATTCAGAGGAAGGAAGAGTAAATATGTTTCTAAAGGAACTCATACATTATGCATCTTACATATCTCAGAAGCAAAGCAGCAAAAAAATAAGTTATCCGAGAACACACACAAGAGGAGATTCTAATCCTTGTGCATATTCCTCTACATATACTTGTATTATTTCTCACTAAGTTACTGAAATAGAAAACCAAATGAATAAGTTCATAGCAGGGACTGATAGAGCAGGATAATAGTCTAAGTATGGCAAAATTCTCAGTTCTACCAAATTGAAAGAAAAAGCAATAATGTTGATGTAATCCAAATTTAAGGGTACACAATTTTGATTTAGACTTGTAAGAAAGTGAGAAACAGAGAATGTGATAGTTATTTAGGTAGTGATTACAGATCCTGTAATATTTCAGAAAACAGGTTTTGTTCAGAGAATCTAAATCCCAGTTTAGATGAGGCAACAAAGAATTATGGTTGCTCTGATCATCACCTTCTAAGAAGCACATACTCATAAAATCACTTCATACCAAAAATTTTAGCTACAAATCTCCTCATATACCTATACTCAGATTAGGGAATCTATTGTGATTTACAAATGTGTTCTTAAATTCTGCCTATATACCTGGGTGCACTCAATCCATAAAACATGCTCTTCCCATTTAAAAAGAAACTCGGTGCACAAATATCTGAAAGAGAATGGGCTTAGAACTGTAATAGAATATGTTTAAGGGTTAAAGACGACCAATGCAGCTTGAGAAAAATTAACACATTGGGATCCTATTGTGATTAGGTGAGTGGGATCAAGTTCAGCTATCTGATCCTTTAGAGCACATTTAGTATAAACAGACAATATCAACGTTAAAACAGAGATTACAGGCATTTCCATTGACAGCCACCAAATGGATGAAAAAGATACTTCCCACAACCTGTTAGAATGCCTCTAAAAAATAAAAGGCTTTAGAATTAAATGATGAGGATCTAGGAAAAGAAAACATTCTGGTCAAGGATATCTGAGCCTCAGCATGGAAGATGAGAAAGACATGATTGTCCAGCTGAGTGATATCAGTGTCATCTCTGAAAGAAGAGGTAGCAGCAACAGGGAACAGGGTTCATCTGATACTTCTTTCGGCTGTTAATCTGGGGAGTTGGGAGGGGAAGACTAAATACTAATACTTCAAAATTTAAACATTTCTTGTATTTTTAAAAAGAGAAGAGGAACTAAACAAAACAATGCCTTTTTCCTAAAACGTTTGGAAGAAGGATAATTCAAGTAATTGAACTTTATGATTTTCCATCAGTAATACCTTTAAAGTCATTATCATATTAACATTTACAAGATGCATTAGGATGAAAACGCACGTGAACAACCTTTGTGTCTGATGCTGTGTCAATATAAGATCTGATTCACTCAAACATGAATTCAGTTACATAAATACTGAAAAGTTTATAAAGCTGCAGTGAATAAAACTTTTAGTTTTGATTCTTTTTTGAATGTGTATGTAAGTGACATTTGAAACCAGCACATTTAAACTGATACTTTCAGATCATTACACAAGTTCCATCTAGGAAATTAGGTAAGGTATTTAACATTCCTATTCTGTCTTCTTCTGCAAAATCTCTCAATTATGTATATTTATAAAAGAGGTAACAAAGTAGAAGGACTCTATTAGGTCAAATGATTTTTAACAGAAAGAAATCAGTAACAGTGTTGTACATTACGGGGATTGTGCTACTCTCCCTGAAGGTTTTGAAATGTAAAACTGTCCTCATTTCAGTGTCTTTATTTTAACATAAAATCAAAGCTGAAGAGGAAGAATCAGAATGATCTGAAGTGTGAGATGACTTTTGAACTAGTCAGAAAATTAACTTCCTTAGAACCTAATATGCTAAGTTCAGAGATAATGACAAATAATAACTATATTGAAACGAATGGGAGTTTTGCTGGTGCTTTCATTGAAGCAGTGTTTTTCTCTTAGTCTGTGAAAAGTAGGCCTCTTTCCACTTCCTCTGGCTACTCTCCTCAGACGTATTTTCAACACATTTTTCAAAATTTGAAGCACTAACTTAGTTGAACTTAACAAAAAAAAGGGAGAAAAATTGCATAAAATAATGTAATTTAAAGTGGAATTGGTACTGAAACTTACTTCCTTTAAAAAAAGTTAAGCAAATGAAATCAAACCCAGTTATGTAAAAGATATGGGTGAACGGTATGGGTAATTGAATGGCTTTAAACAGCACAGAGAAAAACAAAACAAAGCAAAACAAACCGCAGTCATCTCAAGGTTTGTATTATTTTATAACAGCAACCGCACTTTATGGACTAATTTGGATTAACAATCAGTAATAGACTGAGATTAGATAAGATGTCTCTATTATTTCCTAAAGACAGGATAGTAATTATTTCAACGATATCCTCAAATGGAAAAAGAGCAGAAAATGATGCTACAAAACAATATGGCTTAAAGGGAAGGATAAATTTTATGAAGTGTTCATGTATGTGAAAATACTATAAAACATTGTTTGACTGGTAATAAAACAGCACACAGTATTTTGGCATCAGTCACAAATTAGTAGTTTCTAGCATTTACTTCTATTTGCTAAGTAAATAGCTACTATATCTGTTGGAAAGTAGCATAAGAGCTAGAGCTATGAAGACTTCCAAGTTGCGATGCAATTATAAATAATATGTATACCCAATGTAGTGGCAAGGTTAAATAAATGTATGTTCCATTAGCTATTCTGAGATCTGGATGAAACTAAACACCTTATTCAAGTCAGTAAGTAAATAGAATTACTTTCAGAATTGTCTGTGTTTAATGAATTCCCTGTTTAAGTAAGGTAAAACAAAACACATTTCATGATTATAATTCAATCTTCAAGTGAAGAGTTTAAATATAGGGTTACTCTGGAGAGGAAGAAAAACAGTGTTAGATGCAAAATACTACTTTTCTAATATTTCTTGATGGTTTGATTGTTTTTCTTTTGTTTGTTTGGTTGGTTTGGTTTTGAAGGTTTTTTTAGATAAAGTATTCACCATACAAAACTGAAATAAAACTTGAGTAATACTCAACAGGTAAAATATTCAGAAGGGTTTAAAGGTATAAGATCCAAAACATCTTTGACTGTCAATGTTGCACATATTTAAAAGTGCCCAAGCCAAAAGACCAATCTTTCATCTTTAGATATTAGGAAAATTTTTTTTCGGTTAATATTGCTGAAGTTTGTCACTTAGGAAAGGGAGAATTCCCCATTTGGCCTCCTTTCTGAAGAGGCATATGTCTTTAGCAAAACAGGGAAAGACTCTGTTTAATTTCTGAATTCAATGAAATTACTGTCTGTGGACAGTGATGTGTATCAGGATGATACGACATTTGTTTTCTCTGTCAACTACTAGGCTATTAGCTCTTTGTACTAGTTAGAAAGAAAAATTTGCAGCTGCAGGACATTGTAATTTGCTTGAGATTTTCTGATAGTCTTGCTCTTCTGGTATCTATTATTACTAAACTGAAGGATTGATCAGGTTACAGAAGTGCGTAATCACATTACTCTGGCCCACTGGGATATGGGGCCATGCACGACCTCTGTGGAGCCTGCCTGCTCCTTCCCTCACTGAGATAGGATCCCTGGCTGGGTCTACAGATGAGGCTCAGCAGTTCTTGCCTTTTGGGTAGACATCGTCTACCTGAATTTCTCACAAGGTTTTCAATTTAGTTTCCCACAGCATCCTCCTAGAAAAACTCATGCATTATGGTCCAGGCAAGTGGCTGTCAGAAGGCACCCAGAGGGGTGGCCATAAGTAGCTACTTTTCAAAATGGCAACCTGACACAAGTGGAGATCCCTAGGGAACAATATTGGACCCAATGCTGTTAAATAACTTAATAAGTAATCTGGACAATGGGATCAAATGTACCCTGATGAAGTTTGCTGATGACACCAAACTGGGTGGGGAAGTCAACACTTTGAAAAAGAGAGAGTAATACTGCACTAAGTCCTGGATAGGCTGGAAGAGTGGGCTAACAAGACTCTTATGAAGTTCAATGAGAATAAGTGTAAAGTTTTATAATCCAGGAATACAGCACAGGCTGGGATCTACCCAGCTTGGGAGCAGCTCTGTAGAAAGGGACCTAGGGGTGCTGGCGGACAAGCTCAGTGTGAGTGAGCAGCCTGCTGCTGCAGCAAAGAAAACCAACAGGATGCTGGGCTGCATCAATAACGGCATCACCACCACAGATAAAGAAGTTATTATCCCACTCTATTCAGTGCTTGTCAGGCCACACATGGTATTCTGTGCTCAGTTTTGGTCCTTGCTATTTAAAATAACTGTGGACAGGCCAAAGATGGGCCACAAAGATGACGAAGGGACCAAGAAGCCTACCCTGTGAGGAAAGGCTGAGAGAACTGGGTTTGTTCAGCATTGAGAAAAGAAGGCTGAGGGGAGACCTTATCACCATGTTCCAGTATTGAAAAGGTGGCTACAAAGAAGATGGACACTCCTTATTTAAAAGGAGTCACATAGAAAAGATGAGGGGCAATGAGAAATTCTAATTGGATACAAGAGAAAAAATTTTTTCAATGAGGCCAATCAGACATGACTTCCCCAGGGAAGTAGTGGATTTCTCAACACTGGACGCTTTTAAGCTGTAAAGAGTGCTGGGCCACCTTGTCTAGACCATGTTTTTGCCATGAAAGATTGAACCACATGATCCTTGAAGTACTTTCCAATCAGGTATTTGATGGTTCTATGACTCTATGAAGAGTTGTTGTGGACAGTCCCATTAAAGAAGCAGTGAAGACTGATATGGGAATGCAAGATACCTGTAGGTACCTATATATGTACTTTCATGTCCAATCCAAAGATATTAGAAGTGAAATGGTAAATGGAATGGCTGGTGTTACAGGGCTATTTGTAAAACTGTATGGATTAAATTTTACTTAATTCTCTGAACTAAAACTAAATAAAGTAATACAAACAATTTCCTCAAATATTATGAAGTACTTTCCGATCTAAGTTATATATTAATTATGCATTTCACTTTAATTAATTTTCAATATTTTTGCACAGTCCAGAACAGATCACTGCTTTCCTTTCATTGTAATTCTACTCTAGCTAATTTTAGAACCCTGTGCACAACGATATTTTGGGTTTATATTAAAGATGTTTTGAGATTCACTACAGCAACTTGACATCTCTTAATTCCTAATGTGATTTTCAATTTGAGAGTCTCTCTCTGGAAGGAGGAGAGAGTGTAAAGTAAATCATATCAAATCAGAAGTTCAAGTTTCTCCATCCAAAGTAGAGAAAAAAGAATAACAAACACTCTGCATACAACAAAAATATTTTAAAATACATTTATGCTTTACAAATGATATAATACACAAGAAAGAGATGTGGTTAAATAAAAAAATATATGTATTTTATGTTTTTCCCTATTTATCTCAATTGTTCTCTCTTTTGTCTATGTATCCCATTGACCATCAAACAGTAGTACTTAATACTCGCCATTGATATGATTTTGCTAATTTCAGTTCTAAGAAGATACCGCAATAATATCTAAAATGAAAATATCTTTCCATTGTGTAGTAACGTTTATTGTTCTTGCTTCTCTCTCTCAGAAAATGGCAGTACATCTCATTGTTTAAGTACATTAGATATATTTATTTCAGAACTAGTAGACTTTCTTGTCTTTTCACTATAGAAAAAAGTTTCAGAGACAAAAAAATATACTGATTGATTTATATGTAGCTTTCAGATGTAAACCCTTTAAGTCATTCAATTTAAGTGACACTTCTAACATCTCTTTTCCTTTAATACCTTATCATCCCATATCAGAATCTGCAATACATGAATATCCGTAATATTCACAGAAGTGTCTACGATTACTTTTTTGTTAACAACATCACCTGCCCCAGACAGAAAAAAATTTATACTTTCTGCCCAGGAAAGTGGTGGAGTCAGCATCCCTGGAAGAATTCAAAAGACATGTCAATGTAGCACTTGGGTATATGTTTTTGTG
>NW_020885430.1:0-14964 GCF_003945725.1 Corapipo altera
CAAAGGACTCGGCCTGACATTGTACCTGTAACCAAACCCACCATTCAAATCAGGGCAGGTGGTGATCTTGCTGTGTTAAAAATGTTACCAGTTCCTTGGAGATCATGAGGCTGGTTCTAAATCACAGAAATTCCTGAGTTCTGTTGTTGACCTTCCCTTCTGAGCTCGTTCGATCAGGACATGTATCTTCACAGAGCCTCTTGATGGAAGTAGCACCTGATTATAGACCAAGGGCTGATTTGAGAAAGGGACCATAAACTGGAGGTAACAAAGGTGTAAGGGAGGAGCAGTGACATCAGGCATTTTATATCAGCTGTTATTTGGGAAGTAGATTTTAATATTTTTCTGACTTTGATACTGACATACAGAACCATGGCCCAAGAGCTTCTGGTAATTTGGGTTTGTTTCTTCACTGTACCTGTTCCAGAGGCAGAACTGCCAGGGGAGCTCATTTCCTGCTCCCCCAAGTGCCCTGTATTTGACAGCAGTTCTGTCAGTTCCTGTGTGCCCACTGTGCCCTTGGCTGTAGTTCAGGGAGAGTTTGCACACTAAAGCTCCTTTTGCATTGCCAGGATGGCACACTGGGGACTCGGTGTCACTCTGAACTGATGTCCCTGAGCACAGCTCTCCCCTGCCATCCATTGCTGAGGGTCATTGTTGCAGCTGTTACTGGAAAAGCCAGGGAATCTTCCTTTCCTTGAGAAGTGGAGGCCCAATTCTCACTTCTCCTGGTGAGGGCCACCCTCTGTCCTTCTGCCTCTGCCTGATGCCTGCCTTGGACTCCCTGAGTGCCAAGGAGGTGGAGCAGTCTGGCTCTGCTTCTCATCTCTTTCACATCCCCTTTGCAGTTTGCTGGAGGTGTCAGATATGGTGAATGAAAAGATTTATGGGACTGATTTGTGGATGGAGTCAGGTGTGTTCTTAGTCTCCAAGACCCCAAATACCTATCATGTATGTGTCACAAAATCCTCTCATAGCCTCTGGCAATTCCATTAATGGAGTCATTCTCAAGAAAGGCAGGAGAAACTGGGCTGTATAATCCTCATCCCTGCAGTGCCCTTAGCAACTGTGGGAAGCAGCTTTGTCTGTGTCATCCAACAACCAGAGCCAACGTGACCATTGCAGTAACGTGTCACACTTGGACCCCTGAATCTGCACGTCTTCCGCCAGCTGCTGACTGCTTGAGTAGTTTGTATGGGAAAGGCACAGCTCGAGCGCTTGCCATGAAGGTTGGCTTACAGAACTAGTGAGCCAGTAGAATAGTCAGGAAAAAGGGCAGGGAATGGGGCTTTGACTGGGTAAGCCCCTGGTCTTTGTCCAGTAAAAGATTGTCTCCTCTTTCAAGCTCTGCTCAAGGCATTCTGTTTCCATAGTAAAATTCTTGTACTCCTGTGCAGCAAACTCCTAAGGCCAAGAGTTGTTCCAGTTTTCATCCTTTCCTCAAATTAGTGTTTTGTTCTGGACACACACTTACATTTTCATGTGGGTTTTTTGCTCTTTACTGTCCAGCAGGAGTAAAACTACTGGAATTCTTTCTGGTTTCATCCTGGAAGCTTGAACTTGATATTTTCCTTTGTAACTGTGGAACATTATTAATTCTACTTGACCTGCCCTTGAGCCACAGTTTTCTAGGCTGGGACTCAATCCTGGTCCAGTCCTGATCTGCAGAGGTGCTGAAGCCTTTCTGCATAACCCTGCCTTTATCTAGAGCACGGCCCACTTGAGTGCAAATGGGAGCATGGGGAGTTATGTTGGTTTTTTGAGGTGTTTCTTCATTCTTTACTTTTCTCCCACTACCTCCTCACTCCCTGATAAAGTAAATATTTATGAAAAGTACCTGGAGAAATACCCTGTGAGTCACCAGGAGAGTTTATCGTGATCATATAATCTCCCCTTGACTTAATTGAATCCTTCTCCTTTAGATGTGAAAACTCTTGTTGAGCACTCAGACTTGAACTGAAATGGTGCAATTATTCTTTTCACTTGATGCTCAAGATTCTTTGATTTTCTAGTGGATGATAGTGTCAACTAATGGGTCAGATTCTGGCAATTTTGCTTAGATTAAGAGTAATTCTGTATCTTAATGATACAGTTACCAGTGGAGTTTTGGGGTTTTGATCATGGATCAACTTTTATGACACCAAGCCTGCTGGCAACACATGGGATCCACCTATCTCAAAGAGGAAAAAGGATCTTAGCTCAGGGATTGGCAGGGCTTGTTGAGAGGGTTTTAAACTAGACTCTCTACATCACTCTCTTCAACTCCCTGACAGGAGGGGGGAGCCAGGTGGGGGTTGGTCTCTTCTGCCAGGCAACCATCAGTAAGACAAGAGGGCATCGTCTTAAGCTGTGCTAGGGGAGGTTTAGGTTGGATATTAGGAAGAAATTCTTTACAGAGAGGGTAATCAGGCATTGAAATGGGCTGCCCAGGGAAGTGGTGGATTCTCCATCCCTGGAGGTTTTTAAGGTGAGACTGGATGTGGCATCAGTGCCATGGGCTGGGAACCACGGCGGGATTGGATGAAGGATTGGACTTGATGATTTTAGAGGTCCCTTCCAACCCAGCTGATTCTATGATTCTGTGATTCTATGAAGGATGTGGGGACATAGCCAAGCTCAAGAGATAAGGTGTGGGAAGGGGAGAACTATCGTGACCACCCAAGGAGCAAAAAGAGGCTTACAAGGGGATACCTCCAGCAAGAACAAGCATCCAAAGATATAAGCACAGGGCAGAATTATGGGACATCCCTTTGCACCCCCACTGAGATGCTAACACAGTCAAATGCCTCTGTAAAGTGCCTGTAGACCAACTCACTCACTATGGGGAACAAAAAGGAGGAACTAGACATCTGTGTGCAGTCACAGGCCTTTGATCTCCTTGCAATTGCAGAGACCTGGTGGGACAACTCAGATGACTGGAATGTTGTCATGAGGGGATACATCTGTTTAGGAGAAAAGGCGGAAGGCAGGAGGGCGTGGTGGTGGAGTTGCCCTCTGTTTGAGGGGATTTTACCCTCTACTGGTGGTTATTTACCCTCTGTTTGGAATGTATTGAGCTCTGTCTTGGGATGGATGACAAGCAAATGGAGAGCTTATGAGTTAGGATAAAAGGGAACACTAGTTAGAGTGACATCATTGTGGGTGTTTGCTACAGGCTGCCTGATCAGGAGGAGGAAGAAGTGGATGAAGCCTTCTACAGACAGCCTCAAAGTGACTGGTTCTTGTGGGGGACTTTAACTACCCTGACATCTGCTGAAGAAGCAATACAGTGAAGCAGAAACAGTCCAAGAGGTTCCTGAAGAACATTGAAGTCAACTTCCTGTCAGAGTAGTGGAGGACCCCACAAGGAACGGTGTGCTGCTCAACCTCCTACTAACAAACAGAGAAGGCCGCATTGGAGGGGTGAAGGTTGGGGGCAGCCTTGGCTGTTGGGACCATGAGATTGTGGAGTTCAGTGTCGGGCTGTAAGATTGTAACCATGGACTTCAGGAGAGCTAACTTTAGCCCCTGTAGGAATCATCTTGGAAGAATCCTGTGGAAACAGTTTGTGCAGGAAAGAAGGATCCAAGAGAGTTGGTTGATATTCAAGGATCACTTCCTCCAGGCTCAAGAATGCTGCATCTCAATGAGAAGAAATCAGGCAGAGGGCAAGAGACCTGCATGGATGAATAAAGAACTCCTGTTATTACTGAAGCATAAGCAGGAAATATACAGGATAGAGAAGCAGGGTCAGGCCACTTGGAATCATAGAATCAGAGAACCAGACGGGTTGGAAGGGACCTCTGAGATCATCAAGTCCAACCCTTGATCCAACCCCACCATGGTTCCCAGACCATAGCACTGATGCCACATCCAGTCTCACCTTAAAAACCTCCAGAGACAGAGAATCCACCACTTCCCTGGGCAGCCCATTCCAATGGCTGAGCACCCTCTCTGCAAAGAAATTCTTCCTGATATACAACCTAACCCTCCCCTGGCACAGCTGAAGCCCGAGCCCTCTTGTCTTGCTGATGGTTGCCTGGGAAAAGAGACCAACCCCCAGCTGGCTCCCCCCTCCTGTCAGGGAGTTGCAGAGAGTGAGGAGGTCTCCCCTGAGGCTCCTCTTCTCCAGGCTCAACAACCCCAGCTCCCTCAGCCTCTCCTCACAGCACTTGTGCTCCAGTCCCTTCCCCAGCCTCATTGCCCTTCTCTGGACCTGCTCCAGCCCCTCAATGTCCTTCCCAAACTGAGGGGCCCAGAACTGGGCTCAGCACTCCAGGGGTGGCCTCCCCAGCGCTGAGTCCAGGCCAACAATCACTTCCCTGCTCCTGCTGCCACACTGTTCCTGATCCAGGCCAGGATCCATTGGCCTCTTGCCCCCCTGGGCACACTCTGGCTCCTGTTCAGCTTCCTGTCCATCCACACTCCCAGCTCCCTTCCTGCCTGGCTGCTCTCCAGCCCCTCTGTCCCCAGCCCGTGGTGCTGTCAGGGGTTGTTGTGGCCAAAGGGCAGGACCCGGCCCTTGGCCTGCTTGAACCTCATCCCGTTGGAATCAGCCCATGGATCCAGCCTGTCCAGGTCTCTCTGCAGAGCCCTCCTGCTTTCCAGCTGATCGACACTCCCCCTCAACTTGGTATCATCTGCAAATTTGCTGATGATGGACTCAATCCCCTCATCTAAATCATCAATAAAGATATTAAATAGAACTGGGCCCAACACTGATCCCTGGGGACACCACTAGTGACCAGATCCCAGCTGGATGCAGCACCGTTCCTCACCACTCTCTGGGCCCAGCCCTCCAACCAGTTCCTAACCCAGCACAGGGTTCCCCTGTCCAAGCTGTGGCTGCAGCTTTTCCAGGAGTGTGCCATGGGAGACAGTGTCCAAGGCTTTGCTGAAGTCCAGACAGACACATCCACAGCCTTCCCCTCATCCACCAGGTGGGTCATGTGGTCAAAAGCAGATCAGGTTGGTCAGGCAGGACCTGCCCCTCCTAAACCCCTGCTGGCTGGCTCTGATCCCTTGTCCATCCTGTAGGTGCTGTGTGATTGCACCCAGGATGATCTGCTCCATAACTTTACCAGGCACTGAGCTCAGGCTGACAGGCCTGGAGTTTCCCGGGTCCTCCTTGCAGCCCTTTTTGTGGATGAGTGTGACATTCGCCAACTTCCAATCATCTGGGACCTCCCCAGTGAGCCAGGACTGTTGGGAAATGATGGAGAGCGGCTTGGCGAGCTCTTCTGCCAGCTCCCTCATCACCCTCCCATCTGGTCCCAAAGACTTGTGAGGATCCAAGTGGCTCAGCAGGTCACAAACTGTTTCCTCCTGGATTACACAGGGCTATTCAGCTTCTTGTCTCTTTCTACAAGCTCCAGAAGCCAGCTGTCCTCAGGACAACCTGTCTTACTGTTGGAAACTGAGGAAAAGAAGGTGTTAAATACCTCAACCTTTTCCTGATCTTTGATAACTATATTTCTGCCCATGTCCAATAAAGAATGGAGGTTTTCCTTGCCCCTCCTTTTGCTATTGATGTATCTGTAGAAGGACTTTTTGTTATCCTTCACGGAAGTGTCTAGATTGACTTTAAATTTTGCCTTTGTCTCTCTAGTTTTCTTTCTACGTGACCTAACTATATTCCTAAACTCTTCCTAAGTAACCAGCCCTTTTTTCCATAATTTGTAGGCTCTCTTTTTTACCCTAGTTTCCTTCAAAATCCTCCTGTTCAGCTAGGCCGGTCGTCTTCCCCGTCGGCTCGCCTTTCGGCACACTGGGACAACTCCTATGCACTCAAGACTTGCTTCTTGAAGCATGTCCATCCCTCCTGGACCCCTTTGTTTTCAAGGGCTCTTTCCCAGGGTACACTCTGAATCAGTCTTCTGAAAAGGCCAAAATCTGCCCTCCAGAAGTCCAGTGTAGAGGTTTTATTGATGGCCCTCCTTGCATCCCTGAGTATTGAAAACTCTCTTATTTCATGGTCACTGTGCCCTAGATGGCCTCTGACCACCACATCTCCCACCAGCCCCTCTCTGTTTGAGAACAGAAGGTCTAGTGGGGCCCCATCCCTGGTGGGCTCATTTACTAACTGGAGCAGGAATGAATATAGAGAGGTTGTCAGAGTGAGTAGAAATGAGATAAGGAAGACCAAGGCCCATCTGGAATTAAATCTGGCCAAGGATGTCAAGGACAACAAGAAGGATTTCTTCAAATACATCAACAACGAAAGGAAAACCAAGGATAATGTGGGCTCATTAGTTAATGGAGAAGGGACCCTGGTGACAGAAGACACAGAGAAGGCAGAGTTACTGAATGCCTTCTTTGCATTGGTCTGCACTGATAAGACCAGCCCTCAGAGATCTCTGACCCGAGGCCAGCTTGGAAGGAAAATTTCCCTTGGTCAAGGAGGATTGGGTTAGAGAACACCTGGGCAAATTTGACATCCACAAGTCTGTGGGCCCTGACGAGATGCATCCACGAGTGCTGAGAGAGTTTGTGGATACCTCAACAAGGCTGCTCCTGATCATCTTTGAAAGATTGTGGCAATCAGGAGAGGTGCTGGGTGACTGGAAGAAAGCAAATGTCACCCCAGTCTTCCAAAGAAGGAGACCCAGGGAACTACTGGCCAGTCAGCCTCCCCTCCATCCCTGGAAAGGTGATAGTGCCTCATTCTGGAGGCCATCACTGTCCACCTGGAGGACAAGAAGGTGATCAGGAGAAGTCAGCGTGGATTCACTAAAGGTGAATCATGCTTGACCAACCTGATTGCCTTCTATGATGAAATGAGAACCTGGATGGATGAGGGGTGGATATTGTTGATGAATGGATTAGCAGTGGATACTGTTGACCTCAACTTCAGCAAGGCTTTTGACTCTGTCTCTCACAACATCCTCATAGGCAAACTCAGGAAGAGTGCACTGGATGTGTGGACCATGAGGTGGATTGAGAACTGGCTGAGCGACAGATCTCAGGAGATCATAACCAAAGGCACAGGGTCTATTTGGAGGCCTGTCACTAGTGGTGTCCCCCAGGGTTCAATGCTGGACCCAGTATTGTTTAACTTACTCATCAGTGACTTGGATGAGAGGGTCGATGCCTCCTCAACAAGTTTGCTGCTGACACAAACATGGGAGGGGTGGCTGATCCCCCAGAGTGCTGTGCAGCCCTTCAGAGGGACCTTGACAGGTTGGGGAGATGGGCAGAGAAGATATGTGTGAAGTTTAGCAAGAGCAAATGCAGGTCCTGCATCCAAGGAAAATAACCCCAAGCATTGGTACAGGCTGGGGGTGACCTGTTGTAGAGCAGCTCTGTGGAGAAGAACCTGGGGGTTCTGACGGACAATAAGTTGTCCCTGAGCCAGCAGCGTGCCTTGTGGGCAAGAAACTGAAATGGTGTTCTGGAGTGCATTAGGAAGAGCATTCCCAGCAGGTCGAGGGAGATGATCCTGCCCCTCTGCTCAGATCTAAAGAGGCCACATCTGGAGTCCTGTGTCCAGTTCTGGGCTCCTCAGTACAGGAGAGACATGGAGCTCCATGGTCCAGTGGAGGCGATGAAGATGATGTGGAGACTGGAACATCTCTCTCACAAGGACAGGCTGAGAGAGTTGGGCCTGTTTAACCTCAGGAAGAGGCAACTGAGAAGGGACCCCCATCAATGTCAGTGTCTGTGGAGAGGTGTCAGAGGATGGACAAGGCTCTGCCCAGCAACAGGACAAAAGGCAATGGACAGAAACTGATGCCTGGGAAGTTCCACCTGAATATGAGGAAGAACTTCCTTTCTGAGTAGTGACCAAGCACTGGAACAGGTTGCCCAGGGAGGCTTCGGACTCTCCGTCACTGGAGATACTCTAGAACCATTTGGACACAATCCTGTGCCATGTGTTCTGAGATGACCCTGCTGGAGCAAGGAGGCTGAACTAAATGACCCACTGTGGTCCCTTCCAACCTGACTCATTCTGTGATTCTGTGATTGAAAATATTTGGCCATATGAAAATAACAGAGAAATTAGGTTTCCTGGGACAATAAATGTTACTGTGTTGTAACAAGATATTACTTGCTCTACCTGTTTCTCAAAGTGTAACAGATGAGGAAAGAGGGGTTTTATTTGGGGAAAAGTTTAAGAGGCTTCACTTAAATTTGAAGTATGGAAGGCACAAGGACTGCTTTGAGAATGTGGCATCATTGTGAAATGTCATGTTCACCAAGGGGTTTGGAGTCATGGCTTCCTAAGCCAAACCTCCCTCTGCCTGAGGCCTGGGGAAAGTGAAATTAGAGGGGTTACAACCCTTCTTATGTAGCTCCTTCCTTCAACTACTTCATACAGAAGGCACTTTGAGGACTCTGGTGCTTGGCTCCGAGCATGTGTGCGCTGATTTCAGGTACTTTCCTGGGAGATATGTGATAAACTGTGGGGAAAAAGCCTCCAAAAAGCAAGCCTTTCCTGTTGGAGGTATATCCGGGCTTTGTCTGAGACAACCAACTTGGACTGTGTTCTCTCTTGCAATCGTGTTAATTAGTCAAATGCTTTTTAGAAATTAATCATTAATTTTTGTCTTTGTCTGATGAGCAGAATTCAGTCAGTCAGTAGAAGCTGAAAACTATGAGATCGTGGTTACTGCTGAAGTTCTCCTTCAGTGAATAACTGTGGATCTCCCAGGTCGCTCTGCCCTTACCTGTGTCTAAGCACATTGATGCTTAGGAAAGCAGGAGCTCATGTTTCTTGGGTGTTTTTCAGAAGAAATGAGTATATATAGGCATAATGACTAAGGGAAAGTTAAATTGGGCTTTACTTCAAAGGCACTTAAATTCAAGTAAAGCTTATTGCAGCCAACTGATGCCTTGGTTGGACTCCTTGAGTGCAGAGGAGGTGTACTCTGCTGGCAGTGGGAGTGCAGCGCCCTGTGTTTCAATATGTTCATGTTGTACCCACTGTGCACAAGGTCTTATATATGGTGCGTGAGAGTAATAAACTACTAAAGGAAAAGACTTATAGTTCCTCTAATCAGACTGCTAAGAAGTTGTTTTGGTTCATGACATGGCTGGAGTTCCTTTTTATTTCACTCATGTATGTTTGGTATTAAAACACAGATAAAACTACTAAGAAGTTTCTTTCCAGTCCCTACTGGAAAAGGAGTTTGAGAAATGCCAAGGAGAAGGCAAAATAGGGCATGACAAGAACTGAATGATTGTATTAAGGTACTAAATCCCTCCTAAACTTTGTTTCTTGCCTGTTTTTCTCATTCTTCAGTCTCCACAAAATGAGAACTGATGGTCTGTGAGGGAATTAAAAAAACTTGAACCATACCGAAAAGGAAGGAGTTTGACAGCAACAGACTCCTGCTTGTGTCTCTCCTCTGCTGGGACTGCTGTGTGCTCATCCAGGTAATTCATATGCTTTTCCCCAAGAGCTGCCTCAGGGAACTCTGCAGCCTTTCAACCCCCTACACAATTGTCATGGTTTGAGACAGCCCCGAAATCCAATTCTCTAGCTCCATTCCCCCTCCCACATCTCAACCCAATGTGAGATGGGTTTTTCCAGACAAAACACAACCAGACTCAGAATGGGGGAAAGGGAATATATTACAATGACTGTACAAATAAATACTATAACACATTATACACACGATCACAACTATCTCTACCATGACATATAGTATTTACAATGGATCAGATCTCTTCTCCCCTCCAAATAAAAGTCCAGGAGGGAAAGAAGGACAGATCCCTTCCAGTCTCTCAGGGCAGCAGCTTCTTCAGAGTAGCAGAAAGCAGTCTATCTCTCTCTCTCATGCATGCAACCGTTGCTGGATCTCTGCCAGCACTCACAAGGGAGGTATCCAAGCTCCCTTGACCCCGTCACCAACCAACTGAGGGGTCTCCCATGGGCTTCGTTACCCCAGACAATCATATCATGAAGGTGCAGGGAGTCTTCGTGACGGTCTGGTATCTCCAGGAGATTCAAGCTCCTTGCAGGGCCTCTGTGCCCTGTCTCAGGCTGCCACCTTGGCAGCAGTGCAAGGGGGGAGCCAAGGTCACCCCCTCTGCATTCCTCTCTGTCCCGGTCCAGCTTCCCAGGACGCTCTGAGCTTCTCAGCTCTTCTCTCTCTCTGGTGCTGCATGTCTCTGTTGCTCCGTCTTATCTCTTCTGGCTCTCTGCCACCGCTTCTCCGGTCAGTGCCGGCTGCTGCTCTTCTCCTGCCGCTGCCCAGTTTGGAGAAAACATCTCCCAACTCACAGCTACAGACACATAGTCCAGCTTAACACTATTCCAAGTCTCTGTAGCCCCCAACTGGGGCTGGGGGGCCCCAGAGGCCCCGAGGGGCTCCGGACCCCTTTCCTCGTGGCTCCTACAACATGGCTACTTCTTCTAACAACCCAAACTACAACTCTTCTCTTCCAGTCTGGTTGTGGTATGTTTACATTTCTGCAGGAGCGCCCATTGGACAGAACTTCAAAACTTCCAGGGGTTTCCACCCCTTGGGGGTTACCACTTTTTAGCCTCTGGGGGAAAACAAGGTTCAAACCACTACAACAATGAAGCCTCTGGGGCCAGTGAGAGGGTGCCAAAAACTGAAGGACTTCATATGACTGGTGTTTGTGCTAGATAGATTTGTATTCACCTGGATAACCCAGAGCATCCTGCCCTTTCTGTTAGAGAAGAGGAAATAATCTTGATTTTAAAATTCTGAGGAACAGGGACCCTGCCTTGCTAAAAAAAAACCAAACATACTCTGATTCCCCTCTAAAATTCTCAGCTGTCAAATATTTGGGCTTGGCTTCTCACTCTGTTTGATTTTTATCTCTGACAGTGGCTTGACCAGGAGAGGATTGGGAATCTTTCACTGTCTCAGGTGATCAACAGTTGTGTTTATACTGTGTATGCATCTTTGAAGGACATTTTCAACCACTTTAGTGTTCAACATGAGGCCATTACCCAGTCCCTGCTATTCACTGCAAAAGAAAAGACTTGATATTATAGGTAAAGAACAACTCGGTAAATCCCAGAAAGGAGACTCCTCTTGCCCTAAAAAAGGTAGATTCATTGCTTTGTCCTTCCTTCTTTCTGCCTTTTGTGCCACTTCAATCAAGATTTTTTGTGTGAGGCATCTTTCTCTGCACAGGGAAAGGAAGGTCGTAACTCTGAACGTGTTGTTTGTAACATACACACCCCAGGGATTGCCCAGCTCTCTGGGTGTGCCCAGTGTTGAGAGCTGGCAATGAAATGAACATTAGAAGAGCTCGAAGGGGTCAGAAGAGAGACAGTCAAAATGCTTTTTGTGGAATTTCATAGATGACTGAGGCGCACAGTAATGAGAAACAAACCAGAGATGTTCTATGCAAAAGATTTTTAATTGAAAGCTTTGGTCACCAATTGATCTGTTTCAGCATCTGACCCATCAAGACCAAAACTCTTGACAGAGGAAATGCAAGGGAAGAAGGGCACTGGGTTGGCTTTAGGCAGCAACTCTGGAGCCCTCACACTTGTTTCAAGAAAGCTGAGAGCTGCAGTACTTCAACTCCACAAGTCGCAGGGCATCAAGTGCAGTGCATGATTGTGCATTGTAGGTGTAATTGAGTCCTTTAAAAAAAAACCAAATTACTATGAGTTAATAGCTGAGATATTGGCAGGTAATCTATGAGGGTGCATTTTTGTTGCTCAGAGCAAGCAAGGTTGTGAATAATTGCTGCAATAGAAATGTTTTAATATACAAATATAAGATTCTATTTGGAGTCACAAAACACTAATGCAATGAGACAATAGTGGTTCATAGAATTACCCCTTTTCTTAGCCAGGGCATTGACAAGGAAGTCAGCCTGAAAAATTCTGAGCCCAAACTTAAGGAACCTTAACTTCACAGAAAGGGGTAGTACGGATTTGGAGCAGGTCAGTTCTGCAGGCTGGGACTCAAGCCTGGTGCAGTGCTGATCTGCAGAGATGCCGAAGGCTTTCTGCCTAACCTAAAGCTCTTGCTTTCTGTCTGTCTTGAGCTGGAAGAGGACCACTGGTGCAGTAGTCATTCCCCAAGGGGAAAAGAGTGCCAGGTGAGAGAGAGACAGAATTGATTTGCTTGCACTCACCGTGAACTTCATAAGCTCTGTAGATGGTGAGTCCGCTGCACATAGCAATTGTGTTTGCTCCATAGGAGTTGAGGTTGTTGACCAATCCACTGGTGACAAAGGTGAGCTTCCTTGTAGGTCTTCCAAGACTGACCTGGTTCTAGACAGCAAAAGAGAGCATTCAGCAAGATCAGTGGCGTGATGCGTTTCATGCCGGGCATATGGCGAGTTCTGCAGTGACGAGCCGGTGGTTGGGCTGTGACTGCCCCCTGCCTTTAGTGGTGCCTTTTAATGGCCTGGGACCCATGGGAGCAGTAGTGTGCCTTGAAGACAGTTCCTAAGGCAGCCCTTTGTAAGGCAGTCAAGGTGCAGGGAGCCTAGGGAGAAGGGGCAGCGCAAGGCAAGCGCGGAGCAGGAGCGGAGGAGCGCAGCCGGTGTGTTAAGCCAGATGTTTGAGCAAAGCATTTGCTCGGTCACTGTCCTCTCCCCTCCCAGAGCTACTCAGGCTGGAGGCGTGGCAGGAGAAGTTTTACTACTTGAAGGTTTTGTTGCCTGGACCAAACCCCTGGATGCCTGTCAGAAAATGGAGTCCGAGCAATGGCAGCTGCAAGGCAAAGGTCTGAGCTGACAGATGCAGGGTGGTATTGCAGGGCCTCTGAAGGCCTTGGAAGGATTGCCATGCCCAAAGAATTGGTGCCCTTGCAGGATTCCTGAGAGAAAGGGTTTCTCAGCAAGCTGCAGAGAAACTTTCTCTGAGAAAGCTTTCCTCAGAGAAAGCGCAGTTGGGAGAGCGAATGAAACCCCCCCCCCCCTTTTCTTTGGACAAACCATCCTCAGGGCAAATTCTCAAGCCGCAGTGCTGTGGAGGGCAAGACAGTCCTGCCACGTGGGACAAGCTGCTCCTCTCCAGCAGCAAAAAGCACAGTTAAGAAATGGCCCAATGGACTCCAGTGGAAAGACACACTTGGCAGGGATGGCTGGGATTGTTAGAGGCTTTCCAAATTAGAGTGCTATTTGATCAAAGGGTTTTGGAAAGCCCATTGCACTGTTTCCTTCTCGCTGCTAAGTAAGAAGTTGAAGCCAGCTACAGGAGGGTCAGAGATGCACCGTAGGACAAGCAAGCATGAAAATGTAGTTAAAGCTGGATATTTTTGCTCAAGCCTGTACTTGGTTCAGTCTTCCCTTTTTCTTGCCCACCAGGCCTTCTAGACCTTTAAAGGCATGATTTTTAAGGACTCAGTTCTCCAACTTCAGGGTAAGCCAGTGTCTACCAGCGGTGAGTGTGCTGAAAGCTGAGATAATTTTTTAAATGTCTGTGCTATTTCAATGGGCTGAAATAGTGCTAATATGTTGCTTAGTTATTCAAAGATGTTTTGAGAGCTTATTTAAAATTTTCCTGCTTATTAGAATATTTGTTTTTAACAAACAAGATCTCCTCAAAAGAATAAATTTGTCAGTGTGCAAAGAATGGGAGATTATAAAGACTACCTTATGAAAAATTTAAACTCTTGGACCATATGTGAGAATGAAAAAGCAGGCAATATAAATATTAATTGAAAACAATGTAAAAATTCCCTAAAATATCTGCAATATAACATGAAAAAACTCCTCTAAAAACATCAGAATAAGGGTATTCTAATTTTAGAGAAGTCTCAAATGACATAAGAATAAAATATCATTGAAATAAATAGAACTGCGTTATCAATGGTGTCATCAAAATGGCTTTTAAAGGCCTGATGAATTAGAAACTTTTGAAAGCAAAATTTTGGACAACACTTTACTTTGAATTACTGTACAATATGCCAAGTGTTTGCTCCATTATACTCTTACCCCGCCCTGTGCAGCCACTTTCACAAGAGAATCAAAGCTGGGCATCTCCGTTCTGTTCATGACGGAAATGTAGCAGGTGTTCTGTTGCAGCACTCTGGTTGCAATGACGCCCTGGAAAGAGAAACTTATTGAGCACTCACAGTGCACTTTTCCAACTGTTAAGACTGGGAGAAAGACTGGATTAAAACAGTAAGGAATGTCCATAGTTTTTATCCCAACTTGTGGACGCAGAAAGTTAAGAAGAAAGCAAGAAACCCAGTGCCTTGGTCAGCTGGAGCGGGAGGCAGCCTCCTCGCACAGTGCCCGGCAAGGCGCGCTCCCTGCCACTCACCGTGTTGTAGTTCCAGATGGTTTTCCATGACAAACGCTTACTCTTTTGCTCGATAATTGCTTCTTGTGTTTGGCTGTTGATGTTAATGCTTTGCGAGACACCAGAGATGGAGATCTGGGGGTCTCCCCCACCAAAGGAAATCTGGCCATCTTCACCAAAGATGATGTCATTGCCATTATCCGTCTGCTGTGATTGCTAAACCACATGAAATATTTTTAAACAGTAAAATTAATCAGATGTCAACACAAAGCCTTTAAAAAAAATTCCTGACTAGAACAGAAGAAGTGCTGCCCGCAGGGAACGCCAACAGTGAACTCAGGATTTTCCTAAAGGCAAAGGCTCAAGGCTATGGCAAAGTTGGGCAGTATCTGTAAGAATTCTTTGCCTGCCTTCCCCGAATCATTGCATCTTACAGTTCCCGTGTGGTACCTTTAGAGTGTGAGGCGTGCAAGAGAAGTAGCCAGAAGGAATGCACGCTCAAGGTCTTGAAGGGAAAGCTCTGGTCACCCCCTGCTGTGTTCCAGCCTCTCCATCCCCAAGGAGGAAGCTCTCCAAAAAGGAGATACTGGACCAGAGGGGCATGGGACTTGGCTTTGGGCAGCCCCCGCCCTCGGTTGGAGAAGAGTAAGGGTTTCAAACCTGGTCACTCTGGGCATTACTGTTGCAGTACTTCAGGTCCACAACTTTCAGGACATTGAGGGTGACGCATGGTCCCTGGTTGACTTGGAGTCCTGGAAAAGCAAGAGAAGAAAAATGCAAAGCCCGTGAGGTGAGGC
>NW_020885431.1:0-5368 GCF_003945725.1 Corapipo altera
GCCCCCCCGGGCCCCCCCTCACCCCGCGCGTCCTCCGGGGCCATGGCGGCCTCCGACCCGGAACTACGACTCCCGTCAGGCCTTGCGCGCTCCCCTCAACCAACCAATCACAACTCCCCGGCCTCCTCCTCCTACCAATCAGCGGCGGGCGACCTTCTTCCCGTCGCGCTTTGCGCGGCACTTCCACCAATCAGAGCCTTTTCCGCAATGTTTCAGCCAATCAGAGGCCGAGGAAGCCGCTGCCGGCGCGGGGGCGCCGCCATGACAAGAAGGGCGCCGCCATTTCGGGGTTCTGGGGGGGGGTTTAATGTCGCGAAAAGGTCCCCAAATTGTCCCAAATTGTCCCCAGAAAGTCCCAGGGGGGTCGTCCGGGGGTTTTCGGGATCCGACTGTGGGAAAAATCCCTCTTTTAAATGTAGAAAGAGGGCACAAGTCAGGAAACAAAGAAAGGAAGAATTTATTCTGCGTGCCGGGTCCTTCTGTCACCGAGTTCTTCGGGGGGAAAGACCCCGTGGGCCACAATTTGTACATTTTATAGTTTTCCAAAAATCCCACCCTTCTCGGATAAGTTTTAACGTGTCCCTTTTTTACCTAAAAGGGTTTCTTTTCTCTGAAAAGGGGCTTTCCCTTTATGTTTTGAGCTTTTCCCTGGTGGTCCGAGCTCGTCTGGGTGTTGCTTAATTAAAATTAAAATTTAGAAGACGGCCAAATACAGCGAAAAAAAAGAACTTTATAAACAGGGCCACTCAAAAGCCAACCCTGTGGCCGAGGGGACATTTTTATTTTTAGCCTTATACTTTTTATATTTCTTTAATGTTCCCTGGTGTCAGGCCCGGACAGGACCTTCCACCTTGCAGCTTTCAGGACACGCCTAAAAAAACCACCCTTGGAATTATGCTTAATATTAATAATAATTAAGTATTATTCTTAATACTATTACTACTAATAAATAAAATTATTAATTAATTATTTGACTTATAATAATTAATTAAATAATTAAATATTATTATTCTAGTTAATGAAATATTATGCTTAATAATAGTAATTAATCATTTTTCTTAATAATACTACTGATCATGTTATTAATAATATTAATAATAATAATTAAATATATTAATATTATTGTTTTTATTTTTATTATAGTTAATTAAATACTATGCTTAATAATATTAAATCAAATATTGAATTATTTATTTTATAATAATTAATCAAATATTAAATTATTTATTTTATAATAATTAAATAATTAATTATTATCAATAATGTTAATTCATTATTATGCTTAATAATAGTAGTCAAACATTATTCTTAATAATAGTATTAACAATATTATTAATACTATTAATAATAATTAAATATATTAATATTATTAATTTTATTTTTATTACTATTATTAATTAAACATTATGCTCAATAATATCTAATTGATTAATTATTATTAATAATTAAGTATTATGCTTAGTAACAGTAATTAATAATTATTCTTAATAATATTATTAATAACATATTATCATTTATTAATAATTAATTAAATATTATACTCAGTAATAGTAATTTAATGTTATGTTTAATAATACTAAGTTAAATAATTAATTAATATTAATAAAATAAATTATTAATTAATATTATTAATATTAATTTAATGTTATGCTTAATAATACTAAATTAAATAACTAATTAATATTAATCAAATAATTAATTAATATTATTAATATTAGTTTAATGTTATGCTTAATAATACTAAATTAAATAACGAAATGAAATAATAATAATTAAATACATAATTCAATATTATCATTAAGACCCTTCGGATTCAGCGCGGGAAAAGCCCCCGAGTTCCGTCCTCTTCCCTCCTCTTCCCTCTGGCTCCACCCGAGTTTGGGGAGGCCCCACCTCCTTCTGCCCCCGTGAAAACCTCGGGGTGAGGAGGGTCCCGCTGCTCCCGTGGCCTTGGAACGTCCTCCTCCTCCTCGGGGGGCTGAGGAACGACAGCAAAGAGCGAAACCAAACCCCAGGAATGACCTTTAAACCCCCTCGGCCGCCTCACCTGAACCCACCTGAACCTTCCCGCGGGGACTGAGCTGCTGGAAACACCCCGAGCCCTCAGCTGGGAACCCGCAGCAGCCCCAGCAGCCGGGGAGAGAAGGAATTCACTGAGCAGCATCTGGAGGACAGACGGACATTCCCGGGGAACAACGGCCCCTTGGGAGGGAGGATATCCCGGTGTCACCCAAAGAGTTCCTGTGGGGATGGAGAAACAGTCCCGGCCCTCCAGGGGTGGAAGGGGCCTCCAGGGCTCCTGAGACAAAGATCCTCCAGCAAAGGCCTCTCAGAACAACGGGACTCACCCGAGAAGGGCGCGGGGGTTTTCTCATCCGTCTGCACCGGGGGGTTTGGGATTTCACAGGTGACTTCTCCAACTTGTGGCTCAACTCTGACACCAAAACCGGCACAAAAATAACTCCTCAGAGACAGTTTTGAGCCTTTAAGAGGTGAGGTGGTTTGAGGTCTCCAAACCTCACCACCAGAGCTCCTCCCCCCCAAACCAAGGGAGAAGAGGGAAAAAAACTCCAAGAGAACCGAAAAGAGAGAGAGGCAGCTAAAGCAATATAAAAAAAAATATTTACACTTATGTTACAGTTCTATGCAATTGAAATATATGTACGATTTCAGAAGGGAAAGGGAAAGGGGAAGGGAAAGAAAGGAACAAAACCAAAATAAAACATACACGATCAATAGCCCGAGATCTGGCAACAAAAAGAATTAGCAAAAGAATATCTTAATACTCTCCTTGGGACCACAGAAGTCGTGCTGGAACAATCTGCTGGCAACCTCCGCCTCCCAAGGTCACCAAGGCCTCACTAAGCCTCACTAGGCCTCACCAGGCCTCAGTAGTCCTCACTAGGCCTCACTAGGCCTTACCAGGCCTCGATAGGCCTCACTTGGCCTCGCTAGGCCTCACCAGGACTCACTAGGCCTCACCAGGCCTCAGTAGGCCTCACTAGGCCTCGCTAGGCTTTACCAGGCCTCACTAGGCCTCGCTAGACTTTACCAGGACTCACTAGGCCTCATTAGACCTCACTAGGCCTCACTAGGCCTCATTAGACCTCGCTAGGCCTCATTAGACCTCACTAGGCCTCACTAGGCCTCACCAGGCCTCACCAGGCCTCACTAGGCCTCACCAGGCCTCACTAGGCCTCACTCCCCAACACGACAGACTCAAAGCAGGGAACCAGCACTTCCAAAGCTGCCGGAAGGAAAGAGAGCAAAGACCTCTCCTCCTTTCTTCTTATAGCCCGGCTTACGTAAAAATCATAGGGAATACTGGGTAAATCTGGGCACTTCCTTGGTTACAAACTGGTCACCAAAGAAGGCCCAGCCCAAACTACCACAGCCCTGAGGAATCGATCGGAGCTGTCCTTTCATCGCTGCTGTGAAACTGAGCTATCGCCAGAGGGAAGTGAGCTGGCAGAGTTGGCAGAGCGTGTGTCGGAGTGTGCGTGAGAGAACCGAGGGGTCCCCAAACTTGGGGGGGCTGGGCCCCCAGAGCCTGGCTAAACCAGAGCTGGAGGCACCTTGGAGTGTTGTGAGGGCGAGAGAGACTCACAACCATCAAGAGGGAGAGGCGAAAGCCCCTGGTGAGGAGGTCAGGCCCTCTTCTCCCCCCAGCCAGACTTTGGGGCTCGGGACAGCTCAGAACTGGGCCGAACGTCTGTAGCTCAGCCGGGGGGGCTTCCCCCCACTGCACTGAGGCTGCTGGGGGTGGATTTTAAGGCTCAGTATTTGAAGCTGAGCCAAGGAGACGGGACCGATTGCAAAAGTTGGAAGAACTCCAGGCAGAAAATGGAGATGGGCCAGAGAAGGATCAGTCCGTGGAATGTCACAGTCCGTGGGTATCACAGTCTGTGGAATGTCACAGTCCGTGGAATGTCACAGTCTGTGGAATGTCACAGTCTGTGGGTGTCACAGTCTGTGGGTGTCACAGTCCGTGGGTGTCACAGTTCGTGGAATGTCACAGTCCCTGGAATGTCACAGTCTGTGGGTGTCACAGTCCCTGGAATGTCACAGTCCCTGGAATGTCACAGTCCGTGGGTGTCACAGTCCCTGGAATGTCACAGTCCCTGGAATGTCACAGTCCGTGGGTGTCACAGAAGCTGGAATGTCACAGTCTGTGGGTGTCACAGTCCCTGGAATGTCTCAGTCCGTGGGTGTCACAGAAGCTGGAATGTCACAGTCTGTGGGTGTCACAGTCCGTGGAATGTCACAGTCCGTGGAATGTCACAGTCTGTGGGTGTCACAGTCTGTGGGTGTCACAGTCTTTGCGCGTCACAGTCCGTGGGTGTCACAGTCCCTGGAATGTCACAGTCCCTGGAATGTCACAGTCCCTGGAATGTCACAATCCGTGGGTGTCACCGTCCGTGGAATGTCACAGTCTGTGGGTGTCAATGCCCCTGGAATGTCACAGTCTGTGGAATGTCACAGTCCCAGGAATATCATAGTCCGTGGGTGTCACAGCCCGTGGGTGTCACAGTCCCTGGAATGTCACAGTCCGTGGGTGTCACAGTCCGTGGGTGTCACAGTCCATGGAATGTCACAGTCCCTGGAATGTCACAGTCTGTGGAATGTCACAGTCCCTGGAATGTCACAGTCTGTACAATGTCACAGTCCGTGGAATGTCTCAGTCTGTGGAATGTCTCAGTCCCTGAAATGTCACAATCCATGGAATGTCACAGTCCGTGGGTGTCACAGTCCGTGGGTGTCACAGTCCGTGGGTGTCACAGTCTGTACAATGTCACAATCCATGGAATGTCTCAGTCCGTGGAATGTCAGAGTCCCTGGAATGTCTCAGTCCGTGGGTGTCACAGTCCCTGAAATGTCACAATCCATGGAATGTCTCAGTCCGTGGGTGTCACAATCCGTGGCTGTCACAGTCTCTGGACTGTCACAGTCTGTGGAATGTCTCAGTCCGTGGAATGTCAGAGTCCCTGGAATGTCTCAGTCAGTGGAATGTTACAGTCTGTACAATGTCAGAGTCCCTGGAATTTCTCAGTCCGTGGGTGTCACAGAAGCGGGAGCAACGGGAATTTTGATTATTGCTTTTCTGTTAATGCCCCTCCAGCCCACGAGCCAACAGATCATCCCTGGGAGATGCAAAGGCCAGAAAATAACTCTCAGCTCAGAAATAACTCAGGAAAGCACAGTCAGGGATTCCATGGAAACGGTTTTTTAGCTTCAACAAAAGAGGAAATGATTCCGGTTGGAGTGTTCTCTTTTTTTGCTCAGAGGCAAAATGGGAACTGGAGAAAATGGGAAAGCCCATGGAGGAGAGGGAGAAAGCAGGAGAGGGAGAAAGCAGGAGAGGGAGAAA
>NW_020885431.1:5378-14948 GCF_003945725.1 Corapipo altera
GCAGGAGAGGGAGAAGGCAGGAGAGGGAGAAAGCAGGAGAGGGAGAAGGCAGGAGAGGGAGGAAGCAGGAGAGGGAGAAAGCAGGAGAGGAGAAACCAGGCTGACACAAGCTGTAGAAGAACCACCTCCCCTGGTCCATCCCTGCAGCCACAGAGGGGGGATGATCCCGAACAGGCACAGGAGGGAGGTGAGCCAGGGAGGGAACAACCCCTGTCCCGAGACTCTCTGGTGTCTCTCACCCGGCGCTTCCCTCGGGCTGTGACTTCCTGTGGTGGGGGAAAAATAAAAAGTGTTTTTCCCCTGGAGTTAAAAAAAAAAAAGTAGTAACCCCCGGGGGGGAAGGTGTTTCTTGGGGTTGACCCAACCAGCGCCCCTGTGACGCCAATTTTATGCCCCCAAGAAGGCACGAATGGAGAAGCTGCTCAGAGACAAAGTTTGCAGCCCTTAAGCAGGAGGTATTTTATCCTCGGCGTGCTGGGAAGCGTCCAGGTCGCCCTGGGAACCGCTTCGGTCCAGCAATCCACAGCTGGCCTTTTTACACCATTTTTGGCAAGTGATTGCACAATACAATGTGAATATTCATGATATTGCAACGTGCATTTTTAATATTCATAACGGGTGGAGTCTAGTGTTGCCGTGGGATTTAGGTGCTGAAAAAAATCTCGGGAGCAGTTAATTAGGGGTGAGATAAGAAAGGGTTTATTTGCCAAGGTTAAGATGTTACAAGACGCGCCCCCTGTGCCCGAGAGGTCACATTTTATAACCCCATCCATCCAATCCCAGATGTGTCCACCCTGTGGCCTTTGCTCTGGACCGCCCCGGGGTCCACCCCCTCAAAATGGGTCTGGGGTGCATTTTGGGACCACCTACTTCATCATCTTCATCATCCTCGGAGCACAAAGGGTACATAGTTACCTAATTCCTGACCTATTCTGTGGTTTAGGCCCAGATATGCTGTTCTGTCAACTGTCTGGGCCTTGCCTTGACAAAAGACTAAACATTCCTATTGGATTCAGGAGTAGGGCTGATATGGGGAGCATAGAATGGGGTCAGAGGGTTAAGGAATGTGTAAACAAGGGTGCTGGAGGGAAAAGGAAAGGAACAAGGGACAAAGAAGGGAGGGTTTCTGCTTTTCAAACCTACTTATAAAACTTGCAAGTCTTACAAATACTAAAAAATAAAAAACCATTAGGGGCTTCTTAGTGGTGCAGTAATTTTTACTACAGCACTCAACTGTGCCAAGGCAAAAATCTCAGAAATGCAGTAGAAATTGTTCACACAATTTCTGCCTTACAACAATCTGCCTTCCTAAGGAAGCCTGTGAACGGTCTAGAAACTGGGGGTGTGGCTCAGCGGAGCCGGGTATAACCTTGGGAAAGGAGGAATTGGAGTCTTTGTGCTCGGGAGTCTCCGTCCTGTCCAGGTTTTGCCATCCCCTCGTGTATTTCTCGGGGGTGTCGACTGAAACAGAGCAAGGCCTGAAGAGTTACCTCAGGATGCACGCTCTGAGCAAAGAAATAAAGAATCAAGACTCAAGGACTAACAGAAGATAACACTTTACCAAAGAATGCTGACACACTGACACAAAAGAACACAAAGTAAGAGCACAGGGAAATAAAGAACACCAGAAATGCTAACACACACACATAAATAGACATAAGGAAGGAACACAGAGAGATAAGGGGAAAGAGAAGGGTCAGAGTCCAGAAACTCCTGCCAAATACATGTTGGAGGCAGCAGAATTAAGGAAAGTTCAAAAGTTTACCTGAGGGAGGAGAGCAAAAAGACAACCCCTGAGGCTGAAGTAACAGGAGGTACCACTGAGATTCTCCCCAAAAATGATGACCCCGCCCCTGACTCCGCCCTAACTCCGCCTGCTATGAATATTATAACTAGATGTTGCAATAATGTGGATATGCATGTAAAAATGATGTAATCTCTCGCAAAAATTGTATAAATAGTCTAACTAACCCAGATCAAGTGTTGTGTGGTGGGAACCACCTTGCTCTCCAACGTTGTCTAAATAAATACCTTGCTGCTTAAAGACCAAATTCTGCCTCTGAGCAGTTCCATTGCGACTTTTTGGGCATCCCTACTTGGGACTTGGGTGTTGAACATGTCCCCTCCCCCCTGCAAAGTGGGTGTAGGTCATCTCCACTTGTGAATTGGTTGGTTTGTTTTCATAAGCCTTACAGCTCTCTCCAGAGCCCGTGAGCCAAACCTGTGTGGTTGTTAACACCATTTTCGGCAGCGCCTTCCAGCCGTGGGATGTGAACACACACAGGGTCTCCAGGGAGGAAAACGTGTGGGGCAAGGAAACACCACTCTGCTTAACTGTCTGCCTCAGCTCCTGAATCACGTCAGATGACAAGGTTTGGTGCTGAGGGCCTTGCCGGGGCCGATAAATCACAGGGCACGTGTTCACTGCTTTCCAGTCGCCCACGTGTGACGCTTCTTCCCCGGTACCTGTCCCACACGCCCACGGAAGCACCACCACACGACCACATAATGGATTCCCCTTCTGCATCCTCTAGAGACTTGCTGCTGTGATGGTTTCAGTCTGGGCCTTCCTGGAGATCAGCTTGTAACCAGGAAGTGAATCCGAAAAATCGGGTATAATGAACAGCCCAGAGGCTTTTGAGCAGTAAAGGTATTTATTGACAGCGCTGGGAGCAAGCCGGCTATTGCTGGACAAACTTGCTCGAAGGCTTCACACAGAATCAGCAGTTTTTATACAATTTTCACCTGTGATTAAATGCATATTCAAGTGATTACAACGTTTATCAATGCATATTAATAACAGGTGGAGTATGGGTGGAGCTCAAGCAGGGCTTGGGGCGGTGCTTCTCTTGGCCCTCAGTCTCGAGGGTAGTTCTGTCCTTCTTCCATGGGTCTGGGGGCTTAAACTCATCTTCCTCAGCTTGACCTCTCTTCTTTTCCATTGTTCTTGACCCATTCACTGAAGCTTAGAAAAAACCCTGGCTTCTGGCCTATTTCTTCTATTCAAATGTCTACCTAATCCTACTGCATCTTAATTTATTACCTCTGGGCCTGTTCTATGATTCTTTTACCATTCTCTTAAGTTTTGGTCCAGTAAGTAGAACAGAACAAGCACAGATCGTTTGGGATGTTGGTAGCTCGTTAGCAAGCCCAAATTTCTTAGTTAACTCTTTTGGGCCTGGCCTCATGTTTCAGGAGGAACGAGGGAAGTGACCAAGGAAGTGTTCTCTGCTATTCCTTTACACAACCTGAGGTATAAATCCAGCTGGTCAGAAAGACCTCGCCCTCTCTTCTCCCGGCGAGGTTTGGGAACGGCAGGTTCCTGTCTCGGTCTTGCTGATCTGGAGCTGAGGCTGCAGCGACTGTTGGTGTCTGCCACGAGTGAGGGGACAGCGCTGGGCCGGGTCTGGTTGTCCTGCTTTTCTCAAGGGAAGTGGTGACATTTTGCCAGTTCTTTATTCTGCTGGTTACTGGGTTTTTCGACTGTGCAGACCTGTTTCGTTTTTCTCCCTTTTTTCCCTTTTTCCCTCTTCCCCTTTTGGGAGTGATTTGGGGTTCCTGTGTTCGTATGTACATAACACCTTAACTGTATATCTGTAACATACATAAAATACATATATTTTACATAGTTTTTACTCTTCCATTTTTTTCTTCTCTCTCTCTTTTTGGAGCTTTTCTCCTGTAGTCCGTGGGGTTTGGCGGGAAGCCAACTACAACCGGCTCCAGCTGTCTGTTTGCTCATCATATTCATCCCCCACCCCATCCAGAGAAATGCCGGAAAGCGGCGGCAGCAAAGTGAAGGTTTCACCTCCGTTCTGTGGCGGGAGCAACGTGGCAGAGCCCCTGTGACCACGTGTTTGCCGCGGGTCGGTTGCGCAACTGATGCCGAAATTTTGCCCCAAAAGGCACAGAGAAACTGCTCAGAGTTTTTAGACTATAAGCAGGAGGTATTTACTCAAAGCAAGCAGTGAACAGCTGGAGTATTTATACAATTTTTGCTAAAAGGTTACATCACTTTTCATGAATATTCACAATATTGCAACATCTAGTTATAATACTCATAACAGGCGGAGTTGAGGCGGAGTCAGGGGCACAGTCTTCATTTTGGGGAGGTTTTCCGGGGTACATCCTGTTACTTCGGCCTCAACGGTCCCGAATCTACTCCTCTTACTCAGGTGAACTTCTGAACTCCCCTTAATTTGACTGACTCTCACATGTATCTGGCAGGAGTTTCTGATATTTGGCAAGACTGCCTAGTCCTTGGCTCTTCTCCTTTCCCTCTCTGTTTCCCCTCCATATATCTATTTTATGTGTATGGCAGCATTTTTGTTCTCTCTGCTTTCCTGTGTACTTCTACTTTATGTTCTTTGTGTCAATGTGTTTAGCATTCTTTAATCTCCGTTGTTCCTGAGACTTAGTTCTCTGTGCTTTTGCTCAGAGCATGCACTCTAAATTAACTCTCTAATACTCATTTTGCTATACTACATTAGCTCTGCTCTGCTTTACAAAGTGGATGTACCTGCACTTAAAGATAAAAATAAGATGGAAAAAATTGTTTTAAGCTAACACCATTTATAGAATATATACCTGTATATATTTAACAATAGTAGTATGTTATTAAAAGGTTTGAAAGAAGTGTGTAAACTTAAAAAATGGGTGTAATAGTATAAAAAGTAGATCCCTGTGTGCCTCCTTTTCTGTACTTCAGAAATCGTTGCGCTGAGTGTGATAAAAGCACGTTAATGTAAACATTGGATGCCTTTTCTGCCATTTATCTGGGGATGACGAGGACGAAGAATAAAGCCTCAAAATGCAGTCAAATTGCCTTTCTTAACAACTAAAAGACAGCCAAAAAAGTGTAAAACTGCATTAGACAGATTTTAGGCGCTGGCAGATAAGAGGCCTTCGCTCTCTTCTCTCTCCCGGTGGCCGAAGGCGACAGGTCTCTCTCTGCAGATGGTCTTTGCTCGTCTAGGCCAGGGCCTGCTGCTCCCACCTGCCGTCATCGCCCTTCCGTTCGGGAGGTGTGGGGAGTTAGTTCTGCTGTTCTTCTTGTTCAGGGAAGTATTTAATTGGGGGTTGTTTTGTATTTATTCGTGTGCTGGTTTAAACGTTAACCAGCAGGGGAAAATGAACTCAAAAGAGAGACCACAAGTCAGAATAACAATTTATTAAAACAACACAACAAGTATGATTATACAGACAAACAACCAGGTTCAATCCACAAAAACCCAAATGTACAACCCAGCACCCTGGGATATGAACAAGCAGGGTTCCCCGGGCCCCCCCTGAGTCCAAAGTAAAGGGGGGAATTGGAAAAAAAACCTGCTGGTGGGAGAGCTATTGCAGTCCAGTTGAGGGTGGTGGTCTCAGTCTGGTTGAGAGCGGTGAGCTGCAGTCTTCCTCTGGATCCCACGAGTGGTGGCAAGGTTCTGAAACTCCAGGTTTATGTATTCTCCAGTTCAGGCAGGAATGATTAGCCCCTCCCTCAGAGTGGGGAATTCCATAAAAGGATGTTCAGTCCTTCCCTCAGAGCGGGGAATTCCATAAAAGGATGTTCAGTCCTTCCCTCAGAGCGGGGAATTCCATAAAAGGGTGTGAGGGTGCTCAGTCAGGGAATTCCACAAAAGGGCATGAGGACAGGAGTATGGGGGGGGGGGGCACCTCACAGGCCTCTACTGACAACAGTTTCTGGGAAATGGCATGGAGGGCTATAGAATACACAGTTTTGGGCTACACCCATCCAATGATGAATCAGTCCCAGCTGTTCTAACTAGGACAATTCGCTAGCTTTATTGTAGAGAAGCAAGATTCAGGATGGGAACAGTTCCAGGCATGGAGAAAAGCATCCAGCAATTGGCAGGACTTTCATATGGACTCTACTGTTATTATGTGGTTTCACTGTATCCATGCTACACAGTGCACAACTGCACATGCCCAGGCTTCCTCCTCCCCCTTTTGCCTGTGCCCTGCTCTGATTTGCTGCCCCATTTGTCTGTCTGATAGCCCACCCGACGTTCTGCCCCCTTCCCCTGGCGGGACGGTTAAGAATCGGGCGCACGCCTGAATAAACAAGTCTGTTTGCACCCTTCCTCGTGTCCTGTCCCCCTTTCGGACCGCGACAGATGGCGCCCAGCGTCGGGTAGAAAAGGTTTTTACCTTAAGAAAACCTCCCCCACGCCACAAAGGGCTCAGACAGCGCTGAGAGAAGCGTTTTCGTCTCGCTGGTCCTTCCCGGTAGAACCCCAGATTACGGCAAGATAGCCACCGCACCGAGAAAGGTGAGCTCCGGGAAAAACCTCCAATCCCATCTCCCACCCTCACAAAATCAACTTTAAAACCAACTACAGACCAACAGAAGCCTAAGTAATTTCGCAATGGGCCTCTCGCTATCTACCCCTCAAAAGTTTGTGTACCGCAAGCTTAAAGACTTTATTTTGGAAAATGGACACCCTTTAGACAAAAAAATCCGCAAAATCCCTTGCTAAATGGCTTGAAAACAGAGGGGAAGCAATCTCCGACAACATGTCTCGAAAAGACTGGGAGAAAATTGGATACAATATCTGGAGAGTGAAAGAGAGGGGAGACAAAATTGCTACTGAGGCATTAATTGCCTGGAGATTGATTCTGATGATGCTACAGCATCAGTTGATGGGTTCCAATGAAAATCTCCAAGAATCTGAGCAAAAATCCAAGCCCCCATCCCCAAAAATGGACAAGCCCCGAGGGTCCCGGAGCGGCGGGGGGGCGGGGGAGAGCGCAGACGGCGGGAGGGAGAAACAAAGCACAGAATACCGGCATCATGGCGTCGGCGAGCTAAGGTATTTATTTGGTGCAATGCTGGAGAGCTCCCAGTTCGCACTGGACAAAATGGCTCTAAAGTTTTCAGTAAAAAGGCAGGCAATTTATACAGTCTTGGTGAGGAATTACGATATTTTACGTGAACGTTCATCAAAATTACAACATCTAGTTATAATGTTCATATTAGGTGGGGTTCAGGCGGAGTTTGAGGCAGAGTCATCCTTTTAGGGAGATTCCTGGGGGTCGTTCCTGCTTCTTCAGCCTCATGAGGGTCGTTTTTCTGTTCCTCATTGTCAATGAGCTCTTCAACCCTCCCTGACTACATGCTGAGGTCTTGCTAAAAACCCTCCAGAACTTGCTTTTTCGATGAGTCCATTTCCAATTCCTCGCCAAGATCGTATCTGGTGGGTTCTGGTTGATGGAAGTGCCGGTTCATCTGTGACAATCCAATTTAAAAGCACCAAGGGTTTATTTTCTGCTACGTCTTTGTCCAGCGTTTTTAAGAACTGGTTGATAGCTTCAGCTTCTTTAATTTCTGGGGAACACCTCCCCTTGTGGGAATACATCCCTCCCATCCTAATAGGTTACCTCTTGTTTGCTGAAGCCGGATTTTTCTTCTTTTGTCCTTTTTTGTTCTCTTTCTCTTTTTGTCCTGTCTTTGCAGAGGTGACTGATGCGCACGATTTGTCGAAGAGTTCTTCCTTTTTCCTTGGAATTCCATCAGGACGGATGCCATGGCAAGATGGCCCAAGGCCTTTGGCCTCTGGTTACCGACGCCTGTTGAATGTCTCGATGCGGGCGGCCATTTAGAGCATTTGTCTTGCACGAACCCAGTCGACATGGGGGTGCAGTAACCCAATTAGCTTTATTAAGATTAACAGAAGCTTATATAGACACTTCAAACCATGACATGGGACCTCCTCAACCACTCCCATCCAAGCACTTCACTGCACACGTGTGACAGAGACCGAAGGACTATGAGACCCAGGATGACCTTTGGCATTCTTCCTGGAATCTGAACTGCTACGGGATTGAGCCACTTTGAGGTGACAGATTGATCCTGTTCAACTTTTGGGGTGCAGTGCTGGGAGAGACTGGAATGGACTGTGGGACGTTTCTGGGAGAGCCCCTAAAGGCTATGCTGGTTTCAGGGGAGTACAGTTAAATTTCTTCCCCATGGCTAGTTCAGGGCTGTTTTGGATTTGTGCTGAACACAGGGTTGATAATCACAGAATCACAGAATATGTTGAGTTGGAAGGGATCCACAGGGATCATCCAGTCCAATTCCTACCCTGCACAGGACCATCCCCAAGGGTCACACCATGATCCTGAGAGGATCAGCCAAACATTTCTTGAGCTCTGTCAGCCTTGGTGCTGTGCCCACTGCCCTGGGGAACCTGTTCAGTGCCCAACCACTCGGGGGGAAGATTTTTTTTCTAAAATCCAACCTAACACAACTTCAGGTCATTCCCTGGGGTTCAGTCCCTGGTCCTCCCAGAGCAGAGCTCAGGGCCTGCCCCTCCTCTGCCCCTCCCCAGGTCTCCCCTCAGTCTCCTCTTCTCCAGCTGAACACACCAAGTGCCCTCAGTGTCCTCACACGCCTTCCCCCCAAGGCCCTTCCCCATCTTCCTTGCCCTCCTTTGGACACTCTCTAATGGTTCAATCTCTCCCTTCCATTGTGTCCCCCCAAACTGCCCCAATGTTGCCTGTCAGGTCCCTTCTCTAAGCAGGAGCTGATGGTTCAGCCCATGACTCATGGCTGGGCCAGGGGCTGCCCCTGCCCTGGCCTGTGACAGCCCAGCACAAGCCCCTTTGCTTCAAAGAGGCCCTGCAGTGTCACAATGGCCTCTTGATTCCATGAGGCCCCATGTGTGTCACAGTGGCCACTTCCTTCCATGTGTTTCTGTAGTTGCCCAGGATTCCTTTTGTTCCATGAGGCCCCACATGTCACAATGGCCCCTTGATTCCAGGAGGTTCTGCCGTGTTCCAGGTTTCCATCAGTTCCATGTGGCCCTGACATGTCACAATGGACCCTTGACACTGTGAGGTTCCACAGTCTCCAAGGGCATTTTTGTTCCATGAGGCCCTGCACTGTCCCAAGGGCCACTTGATTCCATGTGGTTACTCAGTGCCACAAAGGCCCCTTGTTTCCACAAGGGTCTGCAGTGTCTCCTTGTTCCCACTGTTCCAGGAGGTTCTGCAGTGTCACATTGGCCCCTTCATTCCATGAGGTCCCACAGTGTCCCTGGATTCCTATGGTTCCATGAGGCCCTGCACTGTCAGACTGGGCCCTTGATTCTCTGAGGTTCCACAGTGTAACAATGGCCCCTTGGTTCCCTGAGCTTCCAAAATGTTTCTGGGTTCCTGTGCTTTCATGAGGGCCCACATGCCAAATGGCCCCTTGGTTCCAGGAGTATCCACAGTGTCTCAGTTTTCCTTTGCTTCCATGAGGTCCTGGAGTGTCACAATGAGCCCTTGGTTCCATGAATTCCAGAATGTCTTGGAGCTCCTTTGGTTCCACTGAGCTGCATGTCCCAATGTTCCCTCATTACTGGGATGTTCTCCACAATTCCTTTAGTTCCATGAGGCCCTGGAGTGTCACAATGGCCCCTTCTTTCCATGGAGTTCCACAGTGCCCCAGAATTCATTTTTTTTGCATCAGGCCGTGAACATTCACTTGGAGGAGGTTCAACAAGGCCAAGTGCCGGGTCCTGCCCTGGGGTCACAACCACCCCAAATCCCTGACCATGCCCTGCAACTGGTCCCCAC
>NW_020885432.1:0-14892 GCF_003945725.1 Corapipo altera
CCCCCGACCCCCGGGGCAGCAAGCCCCCCCCCAAACCCGCCGGCAGCCGCCTCTCGTGGCCCGAGGGCGAGGGCAAGGGGCGCCCCAAGGCGGGGGCCAAGGCCGAGGGGCCCCCCCGGGCCCGGCTGTCCCCCCACAAGGGCAAGAGCAAGACCCTGGACTACAGCGACCTGCAGCCCGGGCCGGGGGCTCTGACTCCCGCGCCCCCCCCCACCCGAGACGGGCTTGAAGCGGGGCCGCGAGGGGGGTCGCGCCTCCACCCGCGACCGAAAGATGCTCAAGTTCATCAGCGGCATCTTCACCAAGAGCCCCGCGGCGACCCCCACCCACCCCGCGCCCCCCTGGGCCCCTCCCTGCGCCGACCCCGCCAGGGCCGCCCCCCCCAGTGAGTACGGGCCCGGGGGGGCCCGGGGGGCCTGGGGGGGCCCGGGGGTCGCCCCGACCGTGTCTCGGTGTCCCTGTCGGTGCCCCGCAGACGGGGGGCGGTGCAGCCGGTGCCCCCCGTGCCCGCGGTCGTGACTCGGTGTCCCGGGGGGGGTTGGGGGTCCCGGACCCCCCGGGTCCTGTGCCGGGCGGGAGGACCCGTCCGTGCCCAAGGCTGGGGAGGGGGCGAGTGCTGGGGTACGGGGGGCTGTGACCTCCCGGTGGGGCCACCCCACGGGGGGTCCCACCCCATGGAGGGGTCCCAGGTGTTTGGGCGGTGGGGTGGCCGATTTGGGGGGTCGCGCCGTGTGTGTGTGGGGGGGGGGTCTCGTGTCTCAGTTTCCCCGCTGGGGGGGCTTCTGGGGATCAGGGGGTGCAGCCCACCCCCCCATCCTTCTGTCCCGCCGTCCGTCCATCCATCCATCTGTCCGTCCGTCCATCGCCTCCATCCGTGTGTCACCTGTCCCCCACGGCCCCCCCCCCGGCACCCCCTTGTCCCCCTGTCCCCCCCTCGGCGTCTCTCTGTTCCCCCCCCCGGTGCCATGGGGGTTGTGGGCAGTGCCCGGGGGGCCCGGGGGTGGCAGTGGGAGCCTGGGGGTGGCATCTGGGTGACAGCATGAGGGGGGACAGCGGCAACATCACCGCCGTGGCCGCTGCACGTGGTGAGGGTGGCTCTGTGTGGGGACGGGGGAAACTGAGGCACAGGAAGGGGGAGACCCCCTGGCTGTCCCCTGCCTCAGTTTCCCCTTCTGTGGTGCCCACGGGGGCTGGGGGTGCCAGGCAGGGCGTGGAGGGCGCACGTCCTTGTGCCCACACTGTGTGCTCGTGCCACATCCTCGTACCACGTCCACGTGCTGCACCGTGTCCTTGTGTCAGGGCGTGTCCTCGTGCCACACCCTGTCCTTGTGCCACATGTCCTTGTGCCCAACACGTCGTGCACTGCAGGCGTCCCGTCCTCCCGCCCATCGTGTGCTGGAACCCATCCTGTGCTCATGCCACGCCACATCCTCGTGCCACGCCGTGTCCCGGTGCCCACCGTGTCCTCGTGCTGTGTCCTCGTGCTGCACCGTGTCCTGGTGCCAGTCATGGCCCGATGGCTCCCACTGCGGCCTGTCACCACTGTGTCCCTGTGTCACACCACATCCTCGTGCCTTGTTGTGTCACGGTGCCCATTGTGCCCTGGTACCAAATCCTCATGCCACGCTGTGTCCTGGTGCCACTCATGGCCCAGCCCGGTGGCCACTGTGTCCCTGTGCCACGCCATGTCCTGGTGCCAATCTGTGTCCCTGTGACCGCCACGTCCCAGAATCCACTGCGTTGTCCTCGTGCCACACACACGGTGTCCTGGTGTCCATCCTGTCCTCGTTCCACGTCCTGCTGCCTCCTGGTGCCCGTTGTGTTCTGGTTGTTCCCACCACGTCCCCGTGCCACACAGTGTCCTGACTGTTCCCACCACATCCCCGTGCCACGCTGCACTCTTCCGCCACATTCCACCCCTGTGCCTGCCATGTCCTCAGGCCCTGGCACACGAGGCCTCGTGCCACCCTGTCCCTGTCCCCATCCCCGTCCCCGTCCCCGTCCCTGTCCCATGTGGCGTCTCCCCATCCTCGCCGCCCCCGCGGGCCCGGTGCCGTTGCCGGGTGACAGTTGGTGGCCGCCCACGCAGGAAGCTGCCGTGGTGCTGCAGGGGGGGCTCTCACCAGGATTGGGGCGCCAGGGGGTCCTAGAGGGTCCTGGGGGGTACTGGGGGGTGCTGGGGGGTGCTGGGGGGTGCCAGGGGATGCTGGGGGGTCCTGGGGGGTGCTGGGGGTTGCTGGGGGGTTCTGGGCTCCGTCTCACCCCTCTCCCTCCGCAGAGGCCCTGGTGAACAGCCAGGAGTGGACCCTGGGCCGCTCCATCCCCGAGATCCGCCTGGTGGGTGCCACGTCCCCGTGTCCCTTTCCTGTGTCCCCGTGTCCCTTTCCTATGTCCCCTGTGTCCCTGTCCCTACCCCATGTCTCCATGTCTTGTCCTGTGTCCCTGTGTCCCTGTGTCCCTTTCCTGTGTCCCTGTGTCCTTGCTCCGTGTCCCCGTGTCCCTGCCCTGTGTCTCCGTGTCCGCATGTCCCTGCCCCATATCCCCGTGTCCCCGTGTCCTTGCTCCGTGTCCCCATGTCCCTGCCCCGTGTCCCTCTCCTGTGTCCCTGCCCTGTGTCCCCCTGTCCCCGTGTCCCCGTGTCCCCGTGTCCCCGTGTCCCTGCCCCATGTCCCCGTGTCCCTGCCCCGTGTCCCCACGTCCCTACCCCGTGTCCCCCCGCCCTCGGCTGCCCTGACCCCTCTGTTCCCCCCCAGGGTGTCCTGGGCAGCAGCAAGAGTGGGAAGTCAGCACTCGTCCACCGGTTCCTCACCGGCTCCTACGTGTGCCTGGAGCCCACTGAGAGTGAGTGGCCACGGGGTGGCCACGGGGTGGCCACAGGGCGGCTGTGGGATGGACATGGGATGGACATGGGGTGGACTTGGGATAGACTTGGGCATGGAATGGATGTGGTCACAGGGATGGACGTGGGATGGACGTGGCCATGGGGAGGGGCCTGACCGTGGAATGACCGTGGGGGTAGGGAGGGGGATGGGGAGGGGAGGGGATGGAGATGTCCATAGGGCTGGACGTGGGATGGACAAGGGCTGGGCATCACCATGGGATGGACGTGGTCATGGGATAGACATGAGGCTGGGTGTGGGATGGACAAGGGCTGGGCATCACCATGGGATAGACATGAGGCTGGGTGTGGGATGGACACGGTCATGGGATGGACATGGGGCTGGCTGTGGGATGGACACGGTCATGGGATGGACACGGGGCTGGGCGTGGGATGGACAAGGGCTGGACATGCCCATGGGATGGACACGGTCATGGGATGGACATGGGGCTGGGTGTGGGATGGACACGGTCATGGCATGGACGTGGTCATGGGGATGGACAAAGTCCTGATGCCGGGCATGGCCATGGATGGGGATGGAGAAGGGGATGGACACGGTCATGGGATAGACACGGGGCTGGGTGTGGGATGGACGCGGTCATGGGATGGACATGGATATGAGGCTGGACGTGGGACAGACATTGTTGTGGGATGGACACAGATATGGGGCTGGGCGTGACCATGGATGGCAGCGGTCATGGGATGGTCAAGGCTCTGGGGATGGACAAAGCCATGGTGGTGGACACGGCCACGGGGGGAGATGGTGAAGGGGATGGACGTGGTGAAGGGAACGGACGTGGCTGGGGGGAGATGGTGAAGGGGACGGATGTGGTGAAGGGGATGGATGTGACCATGGAGGGAGATGGTGAAGGGGATGGACGTGGTGAAGGGGATGGACGTGGTGAAGGGGAGGGACGTGACCACGGGGGGAGATGGTGAAGGGGATGGACGTGGCCATGGGGGGAGATGGTGAAGGGGATGGACGTGGTGAAGGGGAGGGACGTGGTGAAGGGGAGGGATGTGATGAAGGGGAGGGACGTGGCCATGGAGGGAGATGGTGAAGGGGACGGACGTGACCATGGAATTGGCAAAGTCACGGTACTGCTCAGAGCTGTGGGGCATTTGTGGCCCCGGTGCTGGCCATGGGGGCCGAGCACACGTGCAGGGTGCCCTCCCTTGCCACAGGCGGGCAGTTCAAACGCGAGGTGACGGTCGATGGGCAGAGCCACCTCCTGCTCATCCGGGAGGAGGCTGGAGCCCCAGATGCGCAGGTACGGACGGGGGGGCTCAGGGGCTGGTGGGGCTCGGGGGCCGGGGGGGCCACACCGGCCACAGCCCGGGCCTGACCCCCCTGTGGCCCCCCAGTTTGCCAACTGGGCGGACGCCGTGATCCTGGTCTTCAGCCTGGAGAGCGAGAGCAGCTTCGAGGAGGTGTCGCGGCTGCATGAGCTGCTCTGCGGCCTCCGCGGCACCGGCGACGTGGCCCTGGCGCTGGTGGGCACCCAGGGTGAGCGGGGGGCGCGGGGCAGCCCCGGGGGGGGAGCGGGGCGGGGGACCCCCGGCTGACCCCTGTTCCCCCAGACAAGATCAGCTCGTCCAGCCCACGGGCGGTGGAGGACGCGCGGGCCCGGGCGCTCTGCGGGGACTCGCGGCGCTGCCTCTACTACGAGACCTGCGCCACGTACGGGCTCAACGTGGACCGGGTCTTCACAGAGGGTGGGTGGCCGGGATGGGGGGCTGGGGGGCCTGGGGGAGGGGGGGGGGAGGGGTGGGGACGTGGTGTGACAGGGACAGAGGCCAGCGTGGGATGGGGGTGGCAGCCAGGTGGGACAGTGACCATGTCCAGGTGGGACAGGGACAGTGGCCAGCGTGGGATTGGGGTGGTGGGAGGGGCTGTGACAGTGGTCAGGTGGGTTGAGGACCACATCCAGGTGGGGTGGGAGTATTGTCAAGGTGGGTTGGGGACCATGTCCAGGTGGGGTGGGGACAGCGGCCGGGGTGGAAAGGGGGTGGGGAGAGGGGCTGGTGGCCTGGTGGGCCAGGGCTGGTGGCAGTGTGGGGTGGTGGCAGTGTGGGGTCCCAGCTGGGCTGAGGGAAGGTGGCCAGAAGGCACAGGACCGTGTGTGGGTGACACGGGGACCACGCCCAGGTGGGATGGGGGTGGGCACCATACCCAGGTGTGTCAGGACCGTACCAGGGGCAGGTGGGGGGGTCTCATCCCCCCTGACCGAGGGTCCCTCACAGTGGCCCAGAAGGCCGTGGCACTGAAGAAGCAGCAGCAGCTCGTGGCCTCCTGCAAGTCCCTACCCAGCTCCCCGAGCCACTCGACCGCCTCCACCCCCGTGGGAGGGGTCCACCCCAACCAGGTACCCCCCGGACCCCCACCCCAGACCCCCCCTGGCCACAACCCAGGGCTGACCCAACCCCTGCTCCCCCCAGGCCAGCAACGGTGGCCACACCAGCGACTACTCGTCCTCTCTGCCATCCACGCCCAACGTGAGCCACCGGGAGCTGCGCAGTGAGACCCCCGCGCCCCTGGGCACCCCCAGCTCCCTCCACCGTGGGGCCAAGCGCAGAACCAGCCTCTTCGCAGTGAGTGCCCGTGGGCCCGGCACGGGGGGACATGGGGAGACATGGGGGGACACCTATGGGCCTGGCACGAGGGATACACAGGGGGACACGGGGGGACACGGGGGGACATGGGGGGACATCCATGGGCCTGGCACAGGGGGGACACGGGAGGGACATGAGGTGACGCCCTGGCAGGGCGGCGGCAGCAAGGGACATGTGGCACATCAGGTGCCCCCTGGCAGGGTGGTGGCCTGGGAGGGCACATGGCACCCACGGCATCCCCTTGGTGGGGGTGACACGGGGGGACGTGTGGCACCAACAGTGTCCACTGGCAGGGTGGGGATGGGGGCACCCAGGGCACCCAGGGTGTCCCTACAGTGCGGCTCGGGCAGTAGACAGCACATGGTACCCAGAGTGTCACCCTGAGAGGGTGGTGGCACTGGGGGACATGTGGCACCTGATGAGGGTGGTGGCACTGGGGGACATATGGAATCCACAGTGTCCCCTTGGTGTGGTGACACAGTGGGACACGTGGGCGCCCAGCGATGGGCTGCGTGGCAACTCGGGACTCCGGTAGTGGGGGGAACGTGGGCACCCCGGTGTCCCCGGCTGTGCCACGTGTGCCAAGCCCTGTCCCCGTCCCTGTCCCCGCAGACTCGCCGTGGCAGCGACTCAGAGAAGCGCAGCCTGGACAGTCGTGGAGAGGCCACCGGCAGCGGCCGCGCCATCCCCATCAAACAGGTGGGTGGTGGCCCTGGCGAGGGACACAGGTGGGGTACCAGTGCCCCCACGTGCCCTCACGGCCCCCTGTCCCCGGTGGGGTGCCAGTGCCCCCCATGTGCCCTCATGGCCCCCTGTCCCCAGAGCTTCCTGCTCAAGCGCAGCGGCAACTCCCTGAACAAGGAGTGGAAGAAGAAATACGTGACCCTGTCCAGCAACGGGCTCCTCTTCTACCACCCCAGCATCAACGTGAGTGCCCCCGGCCCCACGCGGCCCCCTGGGGTGTGGGGTGCCCCGTGTGACCCCCGGTGCCCCCCCAGGACTACATCCACAGCACGCACGGCAAGGAGATGGACCTGCTCCGCACCACGGTCAAGGTGCCCGGCAAGCGCCCGCCCAGGGCCATCTCGGCCTGCGGGCCCTCGGCCAGCATCAACGGGCTGGTGCGGGACCCCGAGCCGGGGGGTGAGTGCTGGGGGACACTGGGGGTGAGGGGGGGACGGGGGGGGACGGCTGGGTCACTGTCTGTCCTTCCCCCCCAGGGGGTGTCCCCTCCATGGGACTGAGCCTCCCCCCCGAGCCGGGGCTGAAGGTGGTGGGCAAGGGTGAACGGTCGCTGCAGCGCTGCGCCTCGGCCTCCAGCGCCAAGCTCATCTCCTCAGGTGAGTGCCACCGGCCAAGCTCATCTCCTCAGGTGAGTGCCACCGGCACTAGCACCTGCGGACGCGGCCACCTCCCGGGGTACGGACAGGGACTGTCCTGTGGTGGCCTCGCCGAGCGCGGTGGCTCCTGAGGAGCTCACGGACCCGGTGGTTGTGGTGGCCCTGGTGGCCACAGTGAGCCAGGTGGGTTTGGTGAGCCCAGGGACCTGGTGACCTTTGGTGGCCCTGGTGGCCACGATGACTCTGGTGGGCTTGGTGAGTCCAGGGATCTGATGGCCTTTGGTGGCCCTGGTGGTCCCAGTGTCCCTGGTGATCTCCTTGTTCTTGTGAGCCTGGTGACCACAGTGACCCCGATGGACTTGGTGGCCCTGGTGGTCCCAGTGTCCCTGGTGGCCTTTGGTGGCCCTGGTGGTCTTGGTGTCCCTGGTGGCCCCAGTGTCCCTGGACACCTCTCTGGTTCTCGGGAGCCCCCTGGCTCTGGTGAGCCCAGTGATTGCAGTGTCCTGGTGGCCCCCATGTCCCCAGGGAGCTCCCTGGTGGCCACAGTGACCCCGGTGAGCTCGGTCGCCCTGGTGCCACCCCTGCTGCCCCCCCACGTGTGGTCCCTCTGCAGACCCCCCCTTTGAGGCCCTGTCCAGCCCCGGCAGCGCGGGCAGGGACCCCCCCCCGTCCCCGCTGGTGGACAGGAAGAAGCACCGGCGGAAGAAGCTGATGACGCCGTCCAAGACCGAGGGCTCGGCGGGGCAGGCGGAAGGTGGGTGTGCCACGGGAAGGTGGGTGTGCCACAGGTGCGTCCCCAGCCCCGGGTCACCCACGGCACCCTGGGGATGAGGCCACTGTCCACCACCACGGCGATGACGCCCCAGGGGCTCCGACGGACAGAGGATCCGGAGGCGATCCCGCCCTCCCTCACCCCTCTGTGCCACGCTCAGCCACGCTGCCCACATGTCCCCCTCGCTGTGCCACCGCCTGCCACCCCCCTGCACTGCCCCGGGGGCTTCGCGGGCCCCCCTGTGACCGTGTCCCCGTTTCCTCTCTCCGCTGCCGCTGCCTGGACCCTCTGCAGCCAAGCGCAAAATGTGGAAATTAAAAAGCTTTGGTAGTTTAAGAAATATTTATAAAACAGGTAACGTGGCGCCCGCGGTGCCTCCCCTGCATGTGGCTGTGCCCCCCCCCCTTTGCCTGCCGCCAGCGCATCCCCCAAACCCACACGGGGGGTCCCAGGAGTGGGCGGGGGGTGGGCACCACCGGGGGTGGGCACCACGGAGAGGGGGTTGACCGGGGTGGAATTTGGGCTCAGGGGAGGGCGTGGGGGGCCAGAGCAGGGGGCCGGGGCAGCCCCGGTGCCCCTCGGGTGAGTGACCTCCTTCCCAGCTCCCCCCCTGGGGGGTCTCTGATCCCGCAGAGGAGGAGAACTTTGAGTTCCTGATCGTGTCGAGCACGGGGCAGACGTGGCACTTTGAGGCTGGCAGCTTCGAGGAGCGCGACGCGTGGGTTCAGGCCATCGAGAGCCAGATCCTGGCCAGCCTGCAATGCTGCGAGAGCAGCAAGAACAAGGTGGGCCCCCCTGGTGGAGGGGCTGGGGGGGCCTCGTGTCACCCCCCGTGCCACCCGCTGAACCCCATGTCCCCCCCAGGCGCGCATGGACTCCCAGAGCGAGGCCGTGGCCATCCAGGCCATCCGCAACGCCCGCGGGAACTCGCTCTGCGTGGACTGTGGGGCACCCAGTGAGTGCAGGGGGCTGGTGGGACACGGGGGACGTGGGGGGACATGGGGTAGGGGGAACGTCCCGGAGCCGTGGGTGACCCGGGGACGGGGGCCCTGCGGTGTCCTGAGCCCGGGGGATGGTGTCACATTGTGCCACAGGGTGACATTGTGTTGCACGTGGCACCGCGTGGCCTGTGATCCTCCCTCACCCTGCTTGTCAGTGGCACAAAGCCACGGACCACGTAGTGTCCTGGGCCGTGTGGTACCGTGTGTCACACAACGTCATGGGCCACGTGATGTCACAGGTCACACGATGGGTGGCACAGGCCACATGGTGCCACAGGTCACACCGTGCCAAGGATCACACAGTGCCATGAGCCACACAATGCCACGGGCCACGTGAGGTCAGGGGTCACCAATGCCACATGATGCCATTTAGGACACTGTGCCCTGGGTCACACCACGTGCCATGCGGGCCACGGATCACACCGTGCCCTGGGTCACACCAGGCCCTGGGTCACATCATGTGACACACGGACCACAGGTCACACTGGACCCTGGGTCACACCACGTGCCACGCAGGCCCTGGGTCACACCGTGTCCTGGGTCACACCTCGCCCTGCACCGTGGGCCGCCCCACGCCTGGGGGTGCCACAGGCCGTGCAGTGGCCACACGCTCGCATGAGCTGTGCCACGGGCTGTACCATGGGCCACCCACGTCCCCCCTCTCTGTCCCCGCAGACCCCACGTGGGCCAGCCTGAACCTGGGCGCCCTGATCTGCATCGAGTGCTCGGGCATCCACCGCAACCTGGGCACACATGTGTCGCGTGTGCGCTCGCTGGACCTGGACGATTGGCCCCGGGAGCTGACGCTGGTGCTCACGGCCATCGGCAACGCCACGGCCAACAGCATCTGGGAGCAGAACCCGCGCGGCCGCTGTAAACCCACCCATGAGTCCTCCCGGTGGGTGTCCCCTCCCGGGCCTGTCCCCCTGGCCTGTCCCCACCTCCGTGTCACCCCCCCGTATCCCCGATGGTCCCGTGTCGCCACCACTGTGCTGCTGCTGTGCCACCTCCCATCCCTGACGCCACGCTGTCCCCAGCCAGCCTGTCCCCGTGGTGTCACACCCTGGCACCGCATGCTCCGTGACCCCACACCCTGATGGTGCCACACTGCAGTCCCTGACACCCCATGTCCCCACCTCCCACACCATCCGTGTCCCCACCTCTCACGCCACCCTGGTGCCACCCTGTGTCCCTGACACCCCGTGTTCCCTTGTCCTCATGCCCAGGGAGGAGTGGGAGTCCTGGATCCGACCCCACCGTGGTGCCACCCCGCTGCCTCTGCCACCCCTGTGTCCCCACCTTCCATGCCACCCCAGTGCCACCCTGTGTCCCTTTCACCCACATGTCCCCCTGACTCCACTCCCCCTGTCCCTGTGGTATCACCACATTGACACCCCCGTGTCCCCACCACTGTGCCACCGGGTGCCACTCTGTGTCCCTACCACCCCCGTGTCCTCCCATCACAGCAGTGTCCCCATGCCCAGGGAGGAGCGGGATCTGTGGTGCCACCCAGTTATCCCTGCCACCCCTCTGTCCCTGCCACCCCTCTGTCCCTGCCACCCCTCTGCCTCTGACACCTCGTGTCCTCCACATCCCCAATCCCAGGGAGGAGCAGGAGCTGTAGATCCAGCCCCCCATGGTGCCACCCTGCTGTCCCTGACACCCCGTGTGCCCCGTGTCCCCGCTGTCCCTGTGTCACTGCAGTGCCCCTGTGCCCAGGGTGGAATGGGAGCTGTGGTGCCACCCCACTGTCCCTGACACCCCCTGTCCCCCGTGTCCCCCGTGTCCCCGCTGTCCCCGTGCCCAGAGAGGAGCGGGAGTCGTGGATCCGCGCCAAGTACGAGCAGCGGCTGTTCCTGGCACCGCTGCCCGCGGCCGATGCCCCCCTGGCCGAGCGGCTGCTCGGGGCCGTGCAGGAGCGGGACCTGCCCGCGGTGCTGCTGTTCCTCGCCCACGGGCACAAGGAGCAGCTCAACGCGCCCTCGGGGGACTCCGAGCGCCGCACGGCCCTGCACGTGGCCTGCGACACCGCCCAGGTGGTCGTCACCCAACTGCTCGTCTGGGTAGGTGGGGAGGGGGCCGGGGGGGAAGTGGGGTCTTGGGGCGGCCGTGGGGGATGTGGTGTGGTCGTGAGGGAGGTGACGTGGGCACGGGGACTGTGATGTGGTTGTGGGAGATGTGGGGTGGTCACGGGGGTTGTGGGGTGGCCATGGGGGTGTGGGGTGGTTTGGGGACCATGGCATGGCCAGAGGGCAGATGGCATGGTCATGGGGAACATGGGGTTGTCACAGGGGTTGTGGGGTGGCAGTGGGGTGTGGGGTGGTTTGGGGACCGTGATGTGGCTGTGGGGGATGTGGGGTGATCATGGGGTGTGTGGGGTGACCATGGGGGTGTGGGATGGTTTGGGGACCGTGGAATGGACATGGGGGACATGGGGAGGTCATGGGGGGTGTGGGGTGGCCATGGGGGTGTGGGATGGTTTGGGGACCGTGGAATGGCCAGGGGGCAGATGACATGGCCATGGGGAACATGAAGTGTCTCTGGGGGACGTGGTGTGGTCATGGTGGGGGGTGAGGTGGTCTTAGGGACTGTGGCATGACCATGAGGGAGATGACACGGGCATGGGGACTGTGATGTGGCTGTGGGGCGTGCGGGGTGGTCACACAGGGGTGTGGGGTGGTCTGGGGACTGTGGCACGGCCAGGGGGGACATGGGGTGGTCATGGGGTGTGTGGGGTGGTCACAGGGGTGTGGGGTGGTCTGGGGACTGTGGCACGGCCAGGGGGCAGATGGCACGGTCATGGGGAACATGGGGTGCCACTGGGGGACATGGGGTGGCCATGAGGGCTGTGATGTGACTGTGGGTGACGTGGGGTGGTCATGGGGGGTGTGGGGCAGTCGTGGAGGGCGTGGGGCAAGGGCAAAGGTCACAGGGACCCTTGCATGGCCCTGGGGAGGACAGTGTGGCCACGGGGACTGTGGTGTGACTACGGGGGGCACGGTGTGGTCTCGGGGGACACGGTGTGGCCTTGGGGACAACGGCACAGCCACGGGGGCCCTGCCAGGGCAATGGGAATCCCGGCACGGCCACCCGAGCCACACCGCGCCACGGGACCCTCGGGGTGGCGCCGGGGGGGCCACGCCACGGCCGCGGGGGACGTGGTCCGTCCAGGGGGGACACTCCGCGGTGGCATTGCGGCCCCCGGGGTGACCCCCGCGCTGTGCCCGCAGTACGGGGCCGACGTGCGGGCGCGGGACGGGCACGGCCGCACCGCGCTGTTCTACGCCCGCCGCGCCGGCAGCCGCGAGTGCTCCGACATCCTCCTGCAGCACGGCTGCCCCGGCGAGGGGCCCGGCAGCCCCCCGACCCCCGGCAGCCCCCCGACCCCCGGCCCTCTGAGCCCCGGCGGCCCCCCGACCCCCGGCCCCCGCCGCCGCAGCAGTTGCGCCAGCGTGGGGGGGCCCTGCGAGCCCCGCTCGGCGCTCGTATAGCCCCGAGGGGCCCGGAGCCCCCCCAGCCCCCGCCGCGAGGCCCGGGGTCACCCCGGTGCCACCTCCCGACGGGGTCACCCCGGTGCCACCCCCCGACGGTGCCCCTGCGTTGCGGGTGCCCGCGGGCCCCGGGGCCGTCCCGGTGCCTCCCCCGGGGTCGCCTCCTGCCCACGGTTTGTATTTTTGATGCTCTATTTATTACCCCCGGCCCTCGGCGGGGTCTCCGCCGGTCCTGCCCCCCCTGCCCGTGCCAGGGACCCCCCCCGTGCTGCGGGGCGCGTGGTGGCACCGCCAGCCGGGTCCCCTCCCGGTGCCACAGCGGTCCCCGCCCCCGGGAGGTTGTGCCCCAGTGTGGGGTGGGCGTAGCTGGGATGGGGACACTGCGGGTGGGAGTAACCCCTGCCCGTGTCACCCTTGCCCGTGTCACCCTTGCCCGTGTCACCCCTGCCCTTGTCACCTCACTTGTGCCACCCCCTGCCCGTGTCACGCCCTCCCTTCCCCAGAGCCCCCTGCCCACATCACCCCGTCCTACCCCCCATCTTCCCCCCCCCGCTGCGCTCCGTCCCCGTGCCCCCTCCCCAGCCATACCACCCTCCCAAAGTCACCCTCACCCTGACACCCACTCTGCCCCCCTCCCATGTCCCCGTCCCCCTACTCCCTTGTCCCTGTCCCGGTGCCCCCCAGTCTCTGTCCCCTCTGTCCCCCGTGCCCCCCACCCCCTGGCACAGCCCCGGCTCCGTGGCAGGAGCAGTGCAGACCCCGCCCCCCCCCTTTTCTAGAACAACCTTTTGTACTCCCCTTCCCCCCTCCCGTACCCCGACCCCCTCCCACCTTCCCCCCCCCCCCACATCCCTTTTTCTCGGCGTCCCTTGGGAAACCCGTTAATTTATGACCCCTTTAGGATAGGATAGAGCCAGCCCCTCCCCCCGCGGGGGGGGCACCGCCGGCGGGACCCCCGACCCCTCCCGCCGGCCTGGGGGGGGGGGGGCCTACCCCGTGTCCCCCCCGGGACCCCCATGAATGTAGGGGCACCCCCGCTGTGACGCCCCCGAGCGCCCCGGGGGGACCGGGGGGGGCTGAGCCGGGGGCCCCCCGGGCGGGGGGAGGGGATGGGGGGGGGCCGGACCTGGGGGAGGGCCCGGGGGGGTCCGACCGGGGGGGTCCGGCCGTGTACAGTGTTTTCATCGCTCGGGTGTAACTGTAAGTACGTGACAATGTCGGAACTGGCGCTGTGACCCGGCTCGTCCTTCCCGCGGGGGGCACGGGGGGCACGGGGGGGAAGGAGGGCAGGGGCACACGGGGGTGGTGGGGACACGGGGAGATGGCAGGGACATGGGGCACACGAGGGACATGGGGGGCACGGGGGCACAGTGTAACCAGGAACAGGAGGGGCACGGGGGACACGGGGGGCACGGGGGAATGAGGGACACGGGGGGACACGGGGGGGGAAAGGAGGGCAGGGGCACACGGGGGTGGCAGGGACATGGGGGGCACGGGGGGAGTGAGAGGCACGGGGGGGGAAGACATGGGACACACGGGGGTGGCAAAGGTAAAGTGTGGGGCTGAGTGACACAAGGGGGGGTCACGGGGGGGTGGGTGACAAGGGGTGGGGGTTGGGCAGGGGAGAAGGCCGGGGTCCGGCCATGGTAAGGCTGGGAGGGTCCAGGGGGGCACTGGGGGACACTGGGGGGGCACTGGGGGGCACTGGGGCCCGGGGGGAGGCACTGAGGGACAGTGGGGAGCTGGGCTGGCACTGGGGGGCACTGGAGGCACTGGAGGGCTGATGGGGCACCGGTGGGTGCTGGTGGGCACTGGGGGGAACTGGGAGGCGGTGGGGGGTTTTGGGGGGGCACTGGGGGGAACTGGGAGGTAGGGGGTGCACTGGTATGCACTGGGGGGCACTGGGGGGCACTGGAGGCCGTGGAGTCTCAGGAAGGGGGAGTCGGTATGGGCGGGGCCTACAGAGGGCGTGGCCTGGCGGAGGTGTGGCCCGCAGGTAATTGGCGTTGAGCGATTGGGGTATGGGCGGGGTCTGCATGGTAATGAAGAGGGCGGGGTCTGTATGGCAATGAGGAGGGCGGGGTCTGTATGGCAATGAGGAGGGCGGGGTCTGTATGGCAATGAGGAGGGCGGGGTGCGGAAGGGGTGATTTGTGGGCAGGGTCTGTTTTGTGGGCGGTGCCTTAAATGCAAATAAGGGAGGCGGGGCTGGGCAGAGAGTGAACTGGTTGGCGCGTGTTGGGGTCTGGGAGCTCTGGGGGCGCTCGGGTGGCCTTGGGGGCCACGGGGGGGGCTCCAGGCAGTCGGTAGCGGGGCCGGGACCCTCGGGGGGCGCAGGGGCGGGCTCGGGACCTGCAGCCCGGGCCGAGCAGCGTTGGGGGGACACGGGGGGACACGGGGGGACGGGGGGACGTCTGAGCTGGGACAGGGAGGGGACGGGGAGAGGACACAGGGATGGGACCCCGCGGCCGTGGGGGGCTCAGGGTTGGTGGCACTGTGGGGACTGCGGGGGTGGGCTGGGGGTCCTGGTGCCACATGGGCAGGACGGGGAGCGGGAGCCGGAGGGTCCCCCAGCACCCCCTGAGCCCTGAGCTCGCAAACGTGGCCTCCTGAGAGAGGGGGGGGACACTCGGGGCAGCTCAGGGATCGCGGGGACACGGGGGGGGGGAACACGGTCACACCACGGGGGAACTCGGTCGGGGAGGGCAGTAGAGTTGTGAGTGGGGGTCACAGTCACACACGGGGGGGTCACAGTCACACACGGGGGGGTCACAGTCACACACAGGGGGTCACAGTCA